>NC_043711.1:90732967-90771579 GCF_006229205.1 Suricata suricatta | reverse complement strand
GATGTGTCAAGTAGGAGATTGCTGCGGTGGAGGTCTAGGAGGTTTTTTCCTACTTTCTCCTCGAGGGTTTTGATGGTTTCCTGTCTCACATTCAGGTCCTTCAGCCATTTTGAGTTAATTTTTGTGTATGGTGTAAGAAGCTGGGTTTTGAACTTGGGTCAACTTAACTCCAGAGCCCATGCTCCTAACTAGTAAGTGATACTAAACATCAAGAAAACAAAAGCACATAAACCAAACAAAACACTGTCACAATAGATTTCAAAAACAGCCCAAATTCCTGTCCTCCCTGCATCCACACCCTTCTGCAATGGGACACTGAGACTTCTCCTTTAAGAAATAGGGCCGGTTTCTTTGCTCCTGGAAGCTAGGCTTGGCCATGTGCCTTGCTGTGGCCAGTGGGACATCAGCAAACACGAGGAAAGTGGAGGTTTGAAAAGTGGTTTGGAGTACCTGGTCATGAACTCACAGTTTGTGGGTTCGAGCCCTGCCTAGGGATCTGTGCTGACAGCTCAGAGCTTGGAGACTGTTTCGGATTCTGGGTCACCCTCTCTCTCTGCCCCTCCCCTGCTGGCACTCTGTGTCTGTCTCTTTTTCTCAAAAATAAATAAACATTAAAAAAAAATTTTTTTAAATGTGGTTGCACCTGGGGCCTGTCCTTCCTTGATGCTGTTGGGAACCCTGTGGCCATCACTATGGAAACAGGCCCGGGCCACCATGGGATGAGAGACCCCTAGCCCAGCTGACATCAGGCCAATGGCCAGGATGTGAACAAGGTCACCCTAGACCAGGCTGTCCCAGGCCAGCTGCACCCTGACCCCAGGAATCAGACAAGCTGGTCCAGATCAAAAGACCTACCGAACCCACAGAAACCCAAGAAATAGTAAAAGTTCATTGTTTGCTTCAAGCTTGGTACACAGCAAAACTGATACAATCATAAACCAAAACAAACAAAAAAATAAATGCATTAAGGGCAAGAAAACAAATAGTCCAGATTGAGGGTCTCTACTGCCCACTGTGGCTCAGAAGTCCAGACGAGGGTGGAGGGGCAGTCTTTGGTCCCTTTTGCTTGGACTCAGAAGGGGAATCCCGTGCATCTCAATTTGTGAGAATCAAACAGAGGTAGACCAAATCTCCTGGGAGAGGAGGGGTAAGTCAGGGATGGGAGGAGGAGAGGAGATTGGAGGGGAAGACCAGAGAATGGGAAGAGAAGGGTGTGGGTGTTAGTTAAGAAGTGTATCCAGGACCTCCCAGAGTCAATACAGACTCTGCCCCAGACCCCAGGCCCTAATCCAGAGCTGTGGGCTCTCTCATGGGAACTACCTCTACAGCAAGGGGGAGAAGTGGAGACTAAGGATGCCCAGCCCCCTCCCCGACACCCTACGCCAGCATGCCAGTCTGGAAAGACCTTTTACTTGGCATGGGGCTTCTGAACCACGGGCCCTAGTCCACTCTGTGTGGGAGAAGGACCAGCCCTATCCAGATGCTTTGGGACAGCGACATAGGACACAAAGGATCTAACATTACCAGTCTAGCACTCAGGATTTTAATCCAAGTTGGTAAGATCTGAGCCCCCTGGGCCAGTGACATGTGTGGTGGTGGTAGTGGAGGGTCTATCTAACCTCAAACTCACACACTTGTCCAATGTGTCCTGGCTGACTGAGGAAGTATTCCCATTTCCTGTTTGTGAGTTCACTGGCGCTGGAATCTCAATCCCCATTCTATAGATGGGAAAACTGAGGCTGGGAGAGACGGGACTTGTCCAAAACCCCAGAAAAAGCAAACAACAGTCAACTCTGGAGGAGAATGTTTGAAGGACAGCTGCATCCCACCACTCTGGTAACTGAGGCCCAAGACTGGACCACACAGCTGCAGTGACCCCGAGGGCTCGGCTTAGGGAAACCCCACATTCCTCAAATCACCGGAACCCATGGCTGGGGCAGGGGACAACTTTGCCAGAACTCCTTCCCCCTCGGGCCCATCTTCATCCACTCAAGACTCTCCCAGGACTCCCTCTGGTCTTGCAGAAGGTACAGGCTCCCCGGGACCTGTGTGGCAGCATCCAGCACTGTCCCTTCCCAGATTTCCTCTCGTGGGTGTGCCAGGACTGTAAGCTCGGACATTTCCCAAGGACGACTCCAAAATAAATTATTTCAGACTTAACAGAGGCCTGCTTAATAAATTCCACTCTTCCAGTTTCTTTGGGTATTTTAGAAACTGATTTATACATACAATATCTCTCTCAAAATGAGACAATCAACACAGGATAAAATTATTGAGTTATGAAAATAGGGGTCAGATGGAGGTGCAGTGCTTTAAATTAAACTGGCAAAATGTATCTTTCATACTAAATTGACTCTTTTTGTCTTGGAAATGAATGTTTAATCAGTTAAGACGCTGAAGTCGAGGGAGAAGCTTTAAGCATATTTAAAAGGGGCCCAATTCCAGCACTGCACAGGGTTCTTGCCAGCAGCCATACCTTAAAAGCAGAAAAGCTGGCAGCTGCGCATGTCAGGAGGCCGCCAGGCCAGGCCGGGGGCCAGAAGGAATCGGTGGCCTCTGGGACAGAGGCAAAAGGGCCTGGCATAAACGAGATGGTTGTCAAACGCCCTGGCCTTGCTCACCTCTCCAGGGACGACATCCTTGACACATCTCAACCTGCGCAAATAGCATCTGTGACCTCCTGGCCATCGGAACACCTTCTGTGCCGCCTGCGGCCCAGCTGCTCCACCTCTCTGGCACCTGGTAAAACCGAGAGGTGCGTGGGAGCAGCCAGAGCTGGGCTTGAATTCTGGTTTTGTTTCTTAACAACTGTGTGACATTCAGTCATTCACTCATTCGTTTATTCATAGTGTTTCTAGAACGTGCTATGTGTCAGCTCATCACTTCCTAAAGGTGCCTCTTCTGGGCACATACAGCAGAAATGGAGTCTTCACCTGTCTCTCTGCCGGTCCCAGGGACCTCCTCAAGGGCATCTTGGAGGGGCGCTTGGGGGGTTCTGTCAGTTGAGCTTCCGACTCTTGGTTTAGGCTGAGGTCACGATCTCACAGTTCGTGGGTTCAAGCCCTGTGTTGGGCTCTGTGCTGCCAGTGTGGAAACTGCTTGAGATTCTCTCTGTCTCTCTCCGCTCCCCTCCTATTCATTCTTGCTCTCGATATATATATATAAAGTGCATCTTGCGGAGCCAGACAATCCCTGGTGCTTAGTAGGCTCTCAATAAAGGCTGCTGCACAGTTGATCACCGTATGGTAGGCTGAAAACAGCCCCTAAGAATGTCAGTCCTAATCCCTGGAATGTGTACTTGGGAAAACAATTGCAGGTGTGACTATGTTAAGGTTCTTGAGATGGAGGGATTATCCTGGGTTATTCCTAAATGCTATCACAAGTGTCCCTACGAGAAAGGCAGAGGGGACTGTACTGACAGAAGAGGAGGCCATGTGAAGACAGGCAGAAATTCAGCTTGTTGTGGCCACAAGCCAAGCATGGCCGGCAGCCTTTAGAAGCTGGAAGCAGCAAGGGATGGGTTCTCCCAGAGCTTTCGGAGGGAACTCGCCCCTCTGGACACCTTGATGTTGGCCCAGCGACACTGATTTCAACCTGTAGCCTCCCGAGCTGTGAGAGAATCAATTTCCGGTTGTGTTAAGCCACCACGTTTGTGGCAATTTGTTAGAGCAGCCACAGGAATCCCACACAATCACCCGCCTGCTCCAAGCCCCTGTTCCCTTGCTGTGATGCCCCCCACTCGGCTCTTGGGAGCAGCCTGGGAGCAGTTTGTGAAGCCCTCTGCACTGAGCTTGACACCTAGCAGGTGGCGAGCCAAATCCCAGCCCCACCCTCAGTGTGCACGTCCAGATGCACGCAGACACACACCTGCGTCCTACAGCTCAGACGAATTTTAAAAACTTGTCTCTAAGGCGGCCTTGTCTCTCTTCACCCAACACATGGGTGTGTGCTTATCCGGTTTCCAACGTGGTCCGGTAGCCCTCCCCTGGATAAGACAGTTTGGCTTATCTTTCATTAGATAACGAGAGAATATAAAACTCAGCGTACCCCTGAAAACTAACGAAAGAATTCAAGCTATCTGAATTTGTGAAGTATCTTTAACATGAGCTAGTTTTAAAGAAATCTGGAAACAATTCGAAGTGCCTATTTGGACTGAGCCCAACCAAAACATCCTAGGAGGAGTGATCAGAAGGTCATTTTCAGCTAACAGACAGCATTCTTTGTAATTATGAGAGTGACTGTAACCAGGTGGCCCTACAAAAGCTCCTGGGAGTATCTGTTCCTTTAGGTAAGTGAGGTTCATGGGTAAACACTGCCGTTTGGTTACAGTGGGAAAGCGTTGTTAATACTGCCAATACTAACAAATACTCCCGATTGTCTACCCCTGCCAGGCCCTGGCTAAGGCTGCACGCGTGATCTGAGATGCACTTCACTGCAGTCTGAGGTGGGCACTGCTGTGACTCCAAGAAAAGGGAGTGAAGCTCAGGAGGCGGCAGCAGGATCTAAGGCAGGTGTGCGGGACTCCAGAGCCCACGTGTACCCCACACTGTCTCCCCTGCCCGCCACACCGGAGGCCGGCAGCACGGGGCCCAGGACCACAGCCATTCTCCGCCCTGCATTCACAGCCCTTCCCGGGGCACCTGCCAGAGGCGTCTGCTGGCCCTTGCTTGTGTCGCCGTAATTCCCCAACAGAGGTGGTCTGGAGTAGTGACGTCTTGTGAGCAAGCAGCGGTGCAGGCAGCTAAGGCACAGCATTTTAACGAAGTGAAATTAAAACCATATGGCCCTGGATCCTGAGGTCTCTTAGAGCAGAGGAACCCGAGGACCTGCATTATTGATAGGCCCCAAAGAAAAGTATTCCTCAAGAAGTGCAGGATCCATTTCCACTGAGCCCTTGCATCAGACCCCGCACATTGTAAGACACGGAGCTTGAGCTGGCTGCCTCTCCCCTTGCCCTTCCTCCTTTCGCTTCTCCCCTGGATTCAAAGAAGAAAAAAATGGGATGTAGTTCACAACAATCCATAGAGGATACCAGCTTTCTTTTTTTAAGCAAGGAGATTTGATAATAATAAGAGCAAGGAAAAAACAAAACACAGTGAAGATTGTAAGAATATGCACTGCGTGCCCAAGGGTCCCAGGCATCCCACACATGCCTGTCAGCACCCTCTGCGGAGATAAACACGATCAACCCAACACCATGGGATTCCAACAGGAAACCAACCATGTGGTCTCTCTTCCCCAGCCACTGGTGAGTTTGTGACCCAAGCTGACAAAATCGAAGATTGCATCCTCCTGGACACAATGGTTGGTCCAGCCCTGCTCTGTCGTGGTCCTCCCTGGAAGACCCAGACTGCCACTTGCCAGAGATGTCAGGGAAGATGTTGGTTACCGGCAGCCACCATGCCTGCTGTGTGGCAATAGGCATAGGATAGGGCCCTAAGGACACTACTGGGGTTTCTGGATCCAGCCATGCCTGAAACTCCTGTCCGCCCCTGGATATTTCAGTCTTTTTTGCTTAGGCTAGTTTGAGTTTGGTCCCTGTCACTTAGAAATGAATTTAAGAGTTGTGACTAGTATATATTAACTGTGAAGGAAAAAGCAGAAACGAAACAGAAATCATAGTTATTCAGGAGAAGTACCAGGATTCCTTTAAGGGTCTGTGTCTATTATACAAAAAACTCTGTGCTAGTGTTCTATAGATCTTGAGGGTTCAAATCAGCCATTATGCTAAGAAATCATACATTTCTTTAGCATGGGATTCGGGACCCTTCTGATCCAGGCCCTGCTAGATTTTTCACCTCCTCTTTTTCTCTTGCTCCAAGTCCTTTCTCTCCAGCTCTATGAAGAAAATGAACCACATGCTGTCCCCAAGTATGACACGAGCCCTCCTGCCCCTTTGTTTTTGTACATGCTGTTCCCCCAACCTGGAAAGTACTTTCCTGCCCTCATCTGCCTGCCGCATTTCTACTTATCCTGAAAACTTTAGCCCCACAACCACCCTTCTTTTTGGCAGCTTAAACAAGATACAAAATACAATTATTTTTAAAATAATATTAGGATTCTATTTATCTAAAATGTTCAGAACAGGCAGATACCTAGAAATAGAAAGTAGATCAGTGGTTACCTAGGGCTGGGGGTTGTCGGGGTGGGGGTGTTGAGAATGATGACTAAGGGGTACAGGGTTTCTTTTTAGGGTGATTTAAATGATCCAACATGGACTGTGTTGATGGTCACACATCACTGTATAACTAACACCTACTGAGTTGTAGACCTTAAATGGGTATATTTTATGGTGTGTGAATTCTATCTCAATAAGGCCATTATGAAATGACAATAAAGATAAGACTATACTATTAGAAATAATGACAAAACAAATCATACCAAGATATTATAAACAGAGTTCCAGAAGTTTCCTGTGTGAAGACATAAATCACCCTCCATGCCCAGCCCTCATATTCCGCAGACCCCCACACAAGCATCCGAGCCCACACCGGGCACACAAGCAGAGGGTCCTCACCAAAACACTGGCATTGGCTCACTTCTCACCCCCTTCCCTACCGTAACCAACAAGAACCATGGTAGGGGACAGGGACTCACCGTGGGCAGCTGGCCCGATAGCAGGTGGCTGTCCTGGGCCAGCATGTTGGACACCATGATGGCTGGGAGGTCCATGGCCTGATAGGAGTAGGCAGGGAGGAGTCCGTTGGGCGTGAGGCCGTGGCACAGCGAGTGGTAGCCAGCTTCGTGATCCCCCAGGTGCAGGAGGGATGGCTCGGGGAGGTTGGGAGGTGTTATTGGGGGGATCTCATAGTCTTCGTTGCTCTCGTTCTGGCTGTTGTAGGTCTAAAACATCAAAAGGGCATGTTGTTGGGAGTCAGTGTCTCACAACTGCAGAACATGCTTAACAGCAGCAATGGTAACAACTTCTCGGCAAAGGAAAGAAGGGCTGACCCCTCTGCAAGGCAGACAATCAAGATGGCCCTATGACTTGGTCAGATTCCTGCCCCATCTCTAGATGGGTGCTCCCTCCCACCAGAGGGTCTGTATACAAAATCCTGCCCTCCTAGAGGATGGGACCAGCTCTTGTTCCCATCTCTTCTTCATTTTCCTATCAGATCTGGCCACTGCAGTCCACTGTGAGTCCATTTTCCTATACCCACCCATTTTACAGATGGGAGAATTCAGGTCCAGGAGGAAAGTGGCAGGACACCTGGCTGGCTTTGTTGGAAGAGCATATGCCTCTTGATCTCAAGGTTAAGTTCAAGCCCCATGTTGAGTGTGTAGAGATTCCTTAAAAATAAAACCTTAAAAAAAAAACACCAAGAGGAAAGTGGCCCATCCAAGGTTACTTGAAGAGTTGGGATGGAGGTGAAGTATCCTGATTTCCTGCCATGGCAGTTGGATGCCTTTCCCTTGTGCGTCCTGAACACCAAGTCCAATCGGGTCCTCTCCTGGTCTTTCTCATCTTGGTAAATGGCACAAAGATCCCCCCAGGAGCACAAGGTAGGACCATACTGGACACCTTCCTTTCTAATCCTTGTTTGTTTGTATTCAGGACAATGCTGAATAGAAATGGCGAAAGTGGGGACCCTTGTTTTCTTCTTTATCTTAAATGCCTCAGTGTTTCACCACTAAGTACAGTGTTTGCCATAGGCTCTTACAGGAATTCCGTAACAGACTGAGGGCATTCCGAGTTTGTCAAGGTGTTTATTTTTCTTTCAAGTGTGCATGGGTTTTTATTGTTGTTGTTGTTATTGTTTTACTTTTAATGGACTCCTCCCTGCATCTACTGAAAGGCTCAAGCGACTTTTCTCCTTTAATACAGTTAATATGGTAAATTACTTCACTTGGTTTAATATTAGAAAGTGTTAAAGCAACCTTGCATTTCTGGAATGAACTTGGTCATGATGTATTACTGTTTTAATGCATTGCTGGATCATGATTGCGGACACTTTGTTCAGGATTTTTGCATCTAGTTCATGAGTGAAACTGACCTGTAGTTTCCCTCTTTCCTTCTGCCCTTATTGGGTTTTGGTACCGAGGTGATGTGAGCCTGGGGATCACTCTCCTTTTCTATATTCTGAAAGAGGTCAGGGCTGAGGGAAGAGATGTGTGTGGACTGGAAGATGGATGTGAGAAAACTCTTAGGAAAGAGAAATTAGGAGACACAGAGGACAAAGTGAAGGTGTCCAGAGGACACCTGTTCAATCAGCATCCTGGAAGGAGAAGAGTGACGGAAGGGGGAAGAGGAGTAACTGAAGACATAGTGGTTGGGAATATTTCAGAACTGAAGAAAGGCACCAGAGGTGCTGGTGAATATAATGGTAAGTCTTAGAACAATCATAATACATGATGTGTAAAGTGGGGAGTAGAATATGGGAAATAGCATCTTCTAACATCCTTGTTTCCTTTGATAAGTAAAATATGTATGTTAAAATAACTCGGGTAGTTGAAGCCCAACACAATACCTGCTTCCTGGTAGTGAGGCTCCTAGTAAATACTTGTTGGATGAGGCCACTGAGTGGTCAGGGTGAGTAGGATTTGAGTAGAGCTATGGTGAGTATCTAAACACCTGCTTGGTGTCAAAACTTTTCTCCTCAGACACTATGTTTGAACCTCCCCACAGCTGCCCCGGGGAAGAGCCCTGCATATCTACAGAAATATGCTCTGAGAGGATGCTCAGAGAGGGTCCCATCCTTGGACCCAGAGCCGAAGCCACCTCTTGCTCACTGGCTCCCTCTGCAGGGCTGCTGTGGGCACATTTCACAGATGGACAATGGGCAGTCCAGGAAGAAGTGATGGTGCTGCTGGCAAAGGACATTCACAACCATCAGGAATAGGACCTAGTCTTCTGCCCCCAAGATCTGGCTCCTTCCCATCACATGAAACTGCTTCCAAGATCTGGACCAGGATTCAGGAGATGGGGCAGGGAAGGCTTGCATAGATTTGGGGACTGACCCCTGCCTCACTGGTCTATATGTAAACTCCAATCTCTTTATTGCATGATCATTGCCCCTCTCTGGACTCAATTTCCCCATTTGAATAAAGAGAGGGGAGGATGGACTCATCTTATCCATCTCAAGCTCCATGACTAAGAATATTTGCTACTCAATATCTGTGGGATTGAATCTAATTCAATGGGGGACCCAGAGCCGGTACCTGAGATGAACAGAATGGCCAGGAGAGGAGACCCAAGGAAGACTCAGTTCCTCCTGATAAAGCTCAACACATAGGTGGAAACCATGTCCTGGTAGGTCTCAAGTCTGCTGAAAACAATTTCCTCAAGCTTTTTTTTTTTTAATCAAGAAATATAACTACCTAGCACTTATTGAGCATATAGTATATACCAGGTGCAAGCACTTCACAAAATTTAATGAACTAATTCTTACAACAACCCAGTGAAGGAGGTTTCTGGTATTATATGCCCATTTTATAAATACAGAGACACAGAGAGGAGAATTTACTTGCCCAAAGTTACACAGTTAGGAAGAAGCCTCACTCCAGTCACCTCCCTCTTCATCCAATTTATACTGTCTCCAAAGGAAGGTAATGTTTCCTTGCCTGTGACACAGATTCTAGGAATCTGGGTCCTCATAATCTAGTGCCAGTGCCAAGACATGGCCAAATTGAGGGCTTGGAAACCAAGAAACAGGCTTTGATCCAGCCTTGTTATTGAGAAGCTTGGCAAAGCAACATTTCCTTCTAAATGGTGGAGATCAAACCCCAACGCAACCCTCTTCCTTATTGTCTCTTACCTAGAATAAAAACCCTCTTGACTGACTCTTGACCACCCATCATGCAGGGTGTTTTAGATGCACACATTCTCCAATTCTGTCTTTGCTCCATAATTTCCTAGACATGTGACACAAAACTAGACTGTGTTCCTAATGCCCCAGGCATGTCTATAATGACATCCTACGTTTCCCTAATTACAAATGTGTGTCTAATATGACCTTAAGTAGCCATCTCCACTCCCCAGGTATATCTACCCTGGTGTGGGTTATCTCCCTAATTCTTCAGGTGAGTCTACCTTGACATGGATGTCTTCCAAGTTCTTCCAGGCTCCCCAGTTTTTCCAGCTTTATTAAGATATAAATGACATACAATTAATCTCTAATTCTTAAAAGAATACTGTATTTATCCCCATTTAACAAATCAGAAAATCAAGATCTAGAGGTTACATGACCAGGAGGGACCAGGGTCTGATCTGCACACTCTTCAAGGAGCCTCTAGGTGCCATTTCCCCACTGAGACTCTGTCCACTCTGCACCCAGAGCCCACTCTCCAAATAAATACATTCTGAACACTCTGTGCTTACAACTAGTACACCTCTACTGGAGTGTGTGTGTGTGTGTGTGTGTGTGTGTGTGTGTATGTGTGTGTACACACGTGCGCGCGCATGCGTGTACACATGCATCCAGTTGGGGGAGGAGAGAATCTTCTAAACATCTTAACATGGCACCCTAGGGGGGATGAAAATGATTTTTCAGGTTGTGTTTTGATGCACTTTGGTGCATATATGTGGGTGTCAATATAATTTTGCCCTTTAGTGCATCTTCTCCAAGACAAGGTGCCAACAGGTCAACTGGTACTGTTATGATTAAGGGTATGAATGGTACAGGGCTTGGTGAAGGGAGATGGCTATAGGCAGGGGACAGAAAGGAGAAGGGGCCAGAGTAGCCCCAAGTAATCAGAAACGGATGAAGGAGAGAAAGCACTCTGTGGCCCTCTTTGCTCCTCTATGCCTAGCACCTTGCTTGTAAAACCCCCATCACGATACAAACCCAACTACCCACTGCTTCTCACCTTCACCAAGAGAGCTGAGCAAGGCTTTGGTCAAATTTCACCAGAAATCATGGTCACCAGCTGTGTGGTGTCTTCACGCCTCTGGGAACCACTCCCTCCCAGCTTGTTCATTCCCATGGTGGTTCTCCCCAGCCTATCTTCTTTCCTCATCCTCTAGCACTTTTTCTGCCCCTTCGCCCAGTGCAGATGACCAGATGACCTTCTACTTCCCAGGGAACACAGAAAATAACTCTAACAGCATCCTAATGCCAGAACCACAAACGTGTCCATTTGGTACAAACTTGCCTCTTGTTCTGATGCCAGAAGAGCCATCCCTCCTTCCTAAGGCCAACCTCCTTGCTTCTATAGGGAATGATCCTTGCCCATCTGTCCATAGACCTTGAGCATCCCATTAACCCTTCTCGCTTCTGGCTTTTTGGCCTCCCCCTCTGCTGGACCACTGTCATCAGCACCCCCCCATCCCTCTCCAGCTGCCACCACCTCCTCCCAGTCCACTATGTCTTCCTGAAAGGGCTTTCCTCATCTGTAGCCCCTCTTCCTCATCTCCCACTCACTCCGCAGCCCACTGGGACATGCCTTCTCTGCCCCCAAGGCCCCTACCACCCAGTGGCCTCAACGGTGCCAGATCCAATCAGACCACATCTCACTGTCCCTCAGCAATGGCAGTCCAACTATCCCTTTCCTTTATCTTGAGAACATCCCTCCTTTAGCATCCAGAACCTCATGCTGCCCACCTTCTTGCTTCCTCTTCTCCTTTTCCAATGACAACTCCTCCTCCTCTACCCAACCTTCCATGGTGGAGTTTCTCAGCCTGTCTTGACTCTTCTCTCTTCCTGCCCTACACCTTCTCACTGGGTAGAACTTGGGCTCAGTTTTAATTTCCATCTAGTGCCACATTTCCACCTCCAATCTTGGCATTCATCTGAACTCCAGATGTGAGCATCTGAACATCTCCCCTCCCCAATGTTTTCACCTAGTGTCTCACAGCATCTCAAAGTCAACATGTGCAAAGCTATACTCATGTTATCCTCCCCCACCTTGCACCTGTGTCTCCCTCATCCAGTTATCCGTCCAGTTAATAAAGCTACGGACTTGGGGCTTACCCTTGGTCATTCCTCAAATCTAGTGAGACTCCTCTAAACTATCTTTTAAACCTACCTATTTTTCTCCATTCCCACCGCCACTGCCCTGGTCCAGGCCACACTGTCTCTTACCTGAGCAAATGCAACAGCCTCTGTCCTGGCCTCCCACAGCCCACTCCTTTCCCGCCAGTCCATCTCCTCCATGTGGCTAGAGTGGTCTCTAGAAAGATGATCACCTCAGCATGCCACTTCCATACTTATAATGGTTTTGATGGCTCCCCACTGTCCTGAGGATAAAGCCCCTCAGTCCCAAACATGGCTCTGGCATCCTCACATGGCTGCCCTCCATCACCCCTCTAGCCACCTTGCCTGCCCCCAGAGCCTCCCATAGGCTGTTCCCTCTGCTGTCATGTTGTACCCAGCACATGCTCTCCCTTCATCTGACTGATTCCTACTCACCCCTCAGCAATAGGCTGGCTTAAATGGCTTCTCCGATACTCTCTGGAGTGGGTCAGAGCCCCTTACGTGCCTCCAGGTGGCTCTGCATTCGCTTCGGAGGCACTCATCAAACCTGCAGTAAACTAACTGCTTGCATAATTATTTGTTCCATGTTCAGTGTGAGTTCTGCTAAAACAGCCCTTGTTGGTCCTGTCTCCCGGAACCTGGCCAAAGTAAGAGCTCAAGAATAATTAGTCAACGCATGTATGAGCCAGGCCCCAGGACAGACGCCATGAGCATACACCTCATTCAACCTTTGTGCCGCCCTGGACACAAATGATATCTGTCTCCATTACACAGGAGTACAGCGTGTGGTCAAGTGCCGCAGGACCTGGGTTTGGATCCTGGCTCTGCCACACACTAAGTATGTGATTTGAGGCACTTAAAGGACTGTTCAGGATGCTGCCTGGTGCAGAGTCAGCCCGCTTGGTGTCAGCTGTTATTGTCGCCATTGTTGCCCTTGCTCAGAGTTCCAGAGATGTTAAGGAACCTCCCCCAAGAACACACAGCAAGTAGACAACAGCTCACGCACTCAGTACCCTCACTGTGAATGGTCTGAACTCCTCCTCCTCACGCCCCAAGCTGGCACACCATGGGGTGATCTGTCTTCAGCCTGATGGGCTGAGGGCTGACTGGCTTTAGGTGGGACTCAGCCACAGGCCTCATATCATCCCAGAAACCAGGGTTCTAGGGAGCCTCCCCCCTGCAGCAAGACTCCCCGCCCCACATTCCCCCTCTGCGGCCCCTTGCTTGTGCTCCTCACAGTATCACACACCTCCAATTATCTTTTATTCTTTACTTACTTTTTGCTTGTGTCCCCCCACACCCACCCCAACCCCATGAGGGCAGGGGTAAGACTGTCTTGTCACCAGCACGTAGCACAGCGCGTGGCACACAGTACGTGCTCAGTTAGAATGTGGTGAGTGGGCACGTCAGATGGGGAGGGTGCCAGGTTTCAGGTTGAAAGCACCCCTAGGTCCCTCCTGGCAGACTGGCAAACCTTCAGTTATCACCCGGACCACTGCCTTCCTGCCTGCTTTTCCCCCCGCCCCCCAGCTCCCAGAACAGGTTAGCACGGAACATGGGCCCAGTGAACACTGAATGACTGCACGAGTCCATTCCTTTCATTTAAAACCCAAAACCTCAACACACTGGAACCAGCCCAACCAGCCAGAAGCCTTTTGCAAAAATAAGCATATGTTGTATCAAAATATTGGAATAACACAATTACAACAATTCATTTAAAGAGGCAATTAGCACACTTAAAAATAACTAAACATGCAAACACGACATGTCTCCCTCGGATGCAGTCAAATCCTAAATGCATGACACCTGAACATCAGCCCTCTGCTGCCGCATCTTACCGAGTGCCTAGCGTGGGCCAGCCACTGGGCCCAGCTTTTCCACACGCGTTCTCCACTTAACCTGCCTCCGTTCTGCAAAGAACTCATGTGACTATTCTCTCCATTCTGCAGGTGAAGAAGAGGAAGCTCAGAAAGTGGGGGCGTCATGTCCCTAGTACATCTTGGATGCGATTCAAACCCAGGTCTTGTGACTCTGAATCTAGCACTGTCCCACACTGGCTCAGAGGCTTCTTCAAGATTCACTTCTCACGCCTCCTAAATGAGAGATGGGCTTCCCTGCCTCCACCCTTGCTATGGTCTTTTCTCCCTCGGGGGCCAGAATCATCCTGTTAAGATGTCAGATCACAGCACTCCTCTGCTCACCACCCTCCAGTGGTCCCCTTGTCACTCAGAGGAAGAACAGGGGCCTTACAGTGGCTTCCCACCACATGCTATATGGTCTAGTGCCCTCACACCCACCTCTGTGTCCCTCACCTCGCTGACTACCCCCCACCATCCTCCTGGTTCATGCCATCCTGGCCACACCAGGCATGATTCTGCCTCAGGGCCTTTGCACTGCTCTCTGGAACACTCTTCTCTCAAATACACAGCTCATTCCTTCACCACTTGTGTTTACTCAAATATCCCCTTCTCAACAAGTTCAACCCTCACGGCTCAATTTAAAATCACAAACCACAGCCATGTTCCATTTTCTGTTTATTTTTATCACTTTTTTAATGTTTATCACTTTCTAACACCTTACACATTTTATTGATTTGTTACTTGTCTCACCCCATTAGAATGTTGGCTCCATGAAGGAGGAGGTTTTCATGTTTTGGACACTGCTGTACCCCCAGTTTGCTCATCGGTAATGAGTGCTCAAAAAGTAAATGAACTTCTCACCAAATGCCAAGAAGCAGAGCGTGGTAAGAAATGAATGGGTTGGCAGAGCATGAAGACCCTCCATGCGGGGGAAGCCTTGGCTGTGACCCAGGGGTAGGACAGGTGGTTTGAATTAAGCCAGCGTTTCTCCTTCCCCAGAAGTGGTGCATGAAAAACCATAACTGATTGTCCTTTGTGGGGAGTGGCTGGGGAGAGAGGCGTTGAGGCAGACGGCAGCCAGCATGTGGAGTTTACCAACATGCAAGACGGACTAGCTCCCCAACCACACAGAGCGGGGTTATGACGCTGCAAGAATCACCTTGTTCCTCAATTTCTCTCTGTGTGGTTCTCCTTCCAAATAACTAGTGAATGGGAATTCAGAGCAAAACAAGATGGTGGGGTAGAAGGGGCCTGCAAAAGGACAGACTGCCGGGCTGTCCGGGCACCACGAAGGGAATTCCAGGAAGGGAAGAATGCTACACTAATTCCAAGATGTGGCTTGCCCTTTGGGTCAGGGGAAGCCATCTCCCGGAGTTTCTAGGAGGAAAGGTCTTCATTAAACATCAAAGGCAATAACTCCTTGAGACAGGGGTGGGAAGGGGGTACACAGGGGCAAAAGGGAGGTCTCTGGGCCTTGAGGAGGGGCTAAAGAAGGAATCTAAGAATATCCAAAGGGGCTAGAACCCTGTTGCAGTGATAAGCTTACGTTCTATGAAATCATCAGAATATACTTTCACATACAACAAAAAATGACAAATGAATAAAAAATTCATCAATAGGGAGTAAAATATACATACTGTGTGTATATGTGTGTGTGTTCTTTCAATATATATATATATATTCTTTCAAATTGTTCCTTTCTGAAACAAATGCTTTAAAAGCTCAAACCTAGAGAATGAAAAGTAAACCCAAGAAAGGAATTTTAGAAGGAGCTCAGAAACCACTACAGTTTATATTCTTTCAAAATAGCTATTGTTAAAGTGACTGCAGATTTAATGTGACTCTTTTATAAGGATTTCTAAAATAGAAGAGATAGCGTAGGATTAAAAAATTAATGATCACCAACTAAAAATGTGGAGGATTTCAGCTAGAAGTTGTGTCTTCCTTAAAAAGGGAAATTACAGGGGCACCTGGGTGGCTCAGTCGGTTAAGCGTCTGGCTTCAGCTCAGGTCATGATCTCACGGTTCATGGGTTCAAGCCCTGCTGACAGTGAGCTCAGAGCCTGGAGCCTGCTTTAGATTCTGTATCTCCCTTTCTCTCTGACCCTCCCCTGCTTGCGGTGTCTCTCTGTCTCTCAAAAATAAATTTTAAAAAAACATTAAAAGAAAGGAAATGACAGATACTGATTAGTTATTTACAGTGTAAGGAAAATTTGTTTAAATATATTTGTTACAACTTTTAAAATTTATAGAGGTGAAATTCATGTCACATAAAGTTAAGCATTTAAAAATTAACACTCTAATTGCTTTTAGTATGCTCACCATGTTCTGCAACCACCCCTTTTACCTAGTTCAAGAACATTTTCATCACCCCAAAAGGAAATTTCATGCCCACTAAGCAGTTTCTATTCTCTCTGTCCCCTCAACCCCTGGTAACCACCAATCTGCTTTCTGTCTCAGTGGATTTACCTATATATAGTTTCATATAAATGCAACCATATAATATGTGACCTTTTGTGTTTGGCTTCCTTCATTTAGCATAATGTGTTTGACGTTCATCCACACTGCAGCGTGTGCCAGCACCTCATTCATCTTATGGCTCAATAATAGTCCATTGTATGTAGATACCACAATTTGTTTCTCCATTCATCCACTGATGGGCATTTGGGCTGTTTTCATCTTTTGGCTATTGTGACTAGTCCTGCTTTTTGTGCATATATTTGTTAGAGTCTGTGTTTTCAGTTCTTTTGTGTATATAGTGAGAAGTGGAATTGCTGGGTTAATAGGAACTCTACACCTAACTTTGAGAAACCATCAAATTAGTTTTCACCCAGCAACATCTGAGAGTTTCAATCTCACCACATCCTCACCACCAACAACTTATGCTCCACTCTTTTTTATATGGCTTTTTTATAGCCAACCTAGCTGGTATGAAATGGTATCTTCTTGTAGCTTTGATGTGTATTTCCCTAATGACCAATAATGCTGAGCATCTTTTCATGTGTTTCCTGGCCACTTGCATATCCTCTTTGAAGAAATGTCTGTTCACGTCTTTTGCCCAGTTTTAAATTGGGTTGTCTTTTTGTTGTTGTATTATAAGAATTCTTTATGTATTCTAGATACAGACCCTTATAGGATATATGATCTGCACAGGTTTTTCTCCCAATCTGTAGGCTCTTTGTTTACCCTTCTCATAATGTCTTTGGATCCACAAGCGTGTGTAATTGTCATGAACTCCAATTCATCTAACATCTCATCAATTCATCTTTTGTTGCTCATGCTTTTGATGTCATACCTAAGAATTCACAGCCAAATCCAATGTTATGAAGGGTTATCTCTATGTTTTCTTCTAAGATGTTTATGGCTTTAGCTCTGAGACGTAGGTAAGGGGTCCATTTTGACTTAACTTTTAAATATAGCATGAGGTAGAGTCCAACTGCATTATTTTGCACATGGTATTCTGTTGTCTCAGAACAAGTTGGTAAAGAGACTATTCTGTCCCCACCAAAGGGTCCTGGGACCCTTATCAAAAATCAATTGGCCATAGATGTAGGTAAGGGTTTATTCCTTGACTCTTTTAATTCTATGCTATTAATCTGTATGTCTATCCTTAAAACAGTACCACACTGTTCTATTGTGGCTTTCTAGAAACTGGAAGATGTGTATTATTCAACTTTTCTCTTCTTTTGCAAGATTGTTGTGGCTACTCAGGGCCCTTTGCAATTTCATATGAATTTGAGGATCAGCGATTACATTTCTGCCTCAAAAGCTTGGTAGAAATTTGATAGAGATTATACTCAATCTGTGCCTTGCTTGCATGGTATTGCAATCTTACCAAAATTATGACTTCCTATCCATGAACATGGGATGTCTTTCCTATTTATTTAGATCTTCTTTAATTTCTTCAACCAATGTTTTGTATTTTTCAGTGTTCTAGGTCTTTCACCTGCTTGGCTAAATTTATCCCTACATTTTTCTTCTTTTGAACACTGTTATATATGGAATTGTTTCTTTGGTTTCCTTTAAGGATTGTTCATTTCATTTTATATAGAAACATTGCTGATTTTTGTGTGCTGGTCTTGCACCCTGAAACTTTTCTGAATTCACTTATTAGCCTTTTTGTTTATAATTGGAAGGGAAAGCAGAAACTCCACACTGCTGGAGGAACTAAAATAAAGGAAATTTTAGGCATGTCTAAAATAAAATGACAGAGAAGGTTAAAAATAAACATATGTCAGGTAAGTAAAAAGCAGAAGTGGTAAAATTAATAACAAATAAGGTATAATTCAGGGCAAAAGCACTGAAGGAACTAAGAGATATACTTAAGTTGATAAATGATACAATCTACAAAGAAGAAATGACAGACATAAACTTTTATGTAGACTAATAAACCACAGGAATATAAAATGTAAAAGACTGTTAGAAGTACAATGAAGATTCAACAAAACCATAAACACAACAAGACACTAACAGTCCTCTTCAAAAATTGACAAACCAATCAGATAGAAATCAGTAAGGATAGAAGAGTTTAACACGATTCACCCTCTTGATTTCTTCCATTATGTAAAGAACACATTCTTGTCTAATGTCCTTGGAACACTTAAAGAACATGACAGTGTATAGCTACATAGATAATCTCACATTTTTCAAAAGGTAGAAATGATATAGGGCACACAGTACTATATAAATGTACTAGGGGCGCCTGGGTGGCTCAGTCAGTTAAGCATCCGACTTTGGCTCAGGTCATAATCTCACGATTCATGAGTTCAAGCCCCGCATCCGGCTCTGTGCTGACAGCTAGCTCAGAGCCTGGAGCCTGCTTCTGATTCTGTGTGTCCCTCTCTCTCTGCCCCTCCCCTGCTCATGATCTGTCTCTCTCTGTCTCTCAAATATAAATAAATGTTAAAAAATTTTTAATAAAAAAATTAAAATGTACTAACCTAGGGCGCCTGGGTGGCTCAGTTGATTAAGCGTCCAACTTTGGCTCAGGTCATGATCTCATGGTTTGTGAGTTTGAGTCCCTCATCAGGCTCTGTGCTGACAGCTCAGAGCCTGGAGCCTACTTCCAATTCTGTGTCTCCCTCTCTCTTTGCCCCTCCCCCATGCTCATTCGCTCTCTCTCAAAAATGAAAAAACATCAAAAAAATGAAAAAGATAAATGTACTAACCTAATTTTAACAAAAATCAAAGATGGTACAGAAAGAAAGAACAGAAAAAAAAATAGAGGGAGGGAGATGCTCTTAAACCCTTAGACCCTTTAAGAGCAATCTTTTTTTTTTTTTAATGTTTATTTATTTTTGAGGGAAGGAGGGAAAGAGAGAGAGTAAGGGGGGAGGGGCAGAGAGAGAATGAGACACAGAGTCTGAAGCAGCCTCCAGGCTCCACACACTCAGCACAGAGCCTGACATGGGGCCCAAACTTACAAACCTCGAGATCATGACCCACGCTGAAGTCGGACGCTCAACCAACTGAGCCACCCAGGTGCTCCCAGAGCAATCTCCTACAGAACTCTTGGGTTGAAGAGGAAACCATAACCAAAATTACAGACAATGAGAACACCACCTGACAAAACCTGTGAGAAGTGAACAATGGAAAATTTATAACTTTATACCTAAGTGAATTTATTAGAAGGCAAGAAAAACAAACAAACCAACAAAAATAAACTCAATACTCAACTGAAGAAGCTAGACATGGAAACAAAATAAACCAAAAGTCAGTAGAAGAAAGTAGAATGAAACCGAAAAAATAGATAAAGATAGATAAATTTAAGGAACAGCTGTGTATTTTAAAAGGCTAACAAAAGGGAAAACCACTGACAAAAAAAGAAAAGAGAGGATACCCAAAAGGGAATGAAAAATATATTGATTCCTGGAAAGTCAATGACAATTCCTTTGTAATACAGTATAAAGATAATTTTCATAAATGTTTTTATTATTTCCACCTTAATTCTGTTATTTAAATCTTCTAAATCACACTTGTTTCCTTTTTCTGCTTGATTCTTGGTTTATGAGAGAGGTAAAAATGTCTACCGTGATTGTGATTTGGTCAATTTCTTCTTGTATCATTTTTGCTTCATCTGTTTCAGAGCTATGTCATTAAGTATTTAGAAATTACTGTTATCTTTTTGGGGAAGTATGCCTTTCACAATTTGATGGTTTCCTACTTTATCCAGGTAATGCTTCCAGAAGGTTCTCAGACTGGCATGTGGACTCCACTTCCATCACCCACCCCAACGCTGTGTAAAAGAAAGGAGGAGCTTCCCTGAGGGGGAATCTATAGGAGTAGGGGGGGCCCCTGTTTAAGCCAAGTAAGAAAGGTCCCCAGTAGCACAGCTTGCTGGGACTCAGGATATAGCAAAAGACAGGAGGCGGCACCTCACTCCTTGGCGAAGCCTGGATAGAAAAGCTCTCAGAAGGACCCAGTTCGTGTCCCCAGAGTTGAGAGAGTCAGGATGTTTGGGGAGGAGAGCTGGGGCTGCCTGAAATGGCAGAGATTGAGAGAATAAAAGAGAGAGACAGAGAGGGTGAGAGAGACAGAGACAGAGAACAACCGGCAGGTGTGTGGTTTGGCAAGGCCAGGATGTGTGAGTGGCCCCGGGAGCAAGTGAAAGCTAAGGAAGGCAGTGGCTGAACGCACCTGAAAGGGTCCCACCCAAGACGGCGGCCTGACACGGCAGGGAGGCCTGGGCAGCGGGAGTTCCAACGGCGGGTGTACTAGCTGCAGAGCAGGTCAGGAGAGGTGAGCTGCCGTGTGAGCCCCAGCTCAGCGTGCCTCGTGAGAAGAACCAGTATGTGACAATCGGCTAGAACAGCAGGCGTGGATGGTACACCAGGCAGCAAGATGTTCTGATCCTACTCCTTGAACCCCACCTGCCTGTCGGATCCCAGGGTCTCCAGTGGCAGTGGAGGAAATAGGTGTGGTGGGGGAAGTAACAGACCTCCCTCATCCTCACGGCAGTTTCCCAAGGCCATGAACCAAGGCCACGAACCAGGAGGAAAGAGCAAGGGATGGGTCTCTGCCAGCCTGCTGAATACACAGGACTTCGGGGTTCCAAATGTTTTCTGTATTTCAAATATTTTTCCCAAAAAAGGTTTGAAGTTTCTTGGAATACAGAATCAGTGAGTACTGGGTTTTTTGTTTGTTTTCCTTTCTTTCTTTCTTTAATGTGCAGATGGAATGTTGGATTTGGGGTTAGTCTGACCCGGTGGAATTCTAGTCCTGCCACTTACTTGCTGAGGGACCTCTGGCAATTTATCCAAACTGTCTACCCCTGAGTGTCCTTACCTATGAAACCCCACCTAACAGCTGAGAGAATTACACAAGGAAACAGCTGTGAAAACACATGAACAGAGAATCAACATGACCCTTTCCCCCATACCCAAGGAGGGGGAGAAAAGACATCAAGTGGTAAGCAGAACAAGTGTTAAATATCATTTCCATTTTACAGATGAAGAAACTGAGGTTCAAAAGGGCAAAATGACTTATCCAAAGTCACATGGGTAGCATTTATGGAAATACAGACATGAAGCCCTATCTGGAGCCAACACATACTCTGCCATTATTTGCACCCCTCTCAACACACACATTAATCCTGATTAGCCCGGATCAGTCCTGTTTATGCCTCTTGTCCCAGGATAATTTTTAATAGTGCCTTCTTTCACCCTAAAATCATCTTGGTTTGGTGGCAGCTGGGTGGCTTAGTTGGTTGAGCATCCAGATGATTCGTAATTTTGCCTCAATTCATAATCCTAGGGTCGTGGGCTCGAGCCCCACATTGGGCTCTGCTCTGTATGTTGGAGCCTGTTTGAGATTCTCTTTCTCTCCCTCTGCCCCTCTGCCCTGCTCACACTCTATCTAAAATAAAAATTAAAAGGGGCACCTGGGTGGCCCAGTCAGTTGAGCGTCCAACTTCAACTCAGGTCATGATCTCATGGTCAGTGAGTTCGAGCCCCACCTTGGGCTCTGTGCTGAGAGCTCAGAGCATGGAGCCTGCTTCCCATTCTGTGTCTCCCTCTCTCTCTCTCTGCCCCTCCCCTGCTGTGCACACGTGTGCGCTCGCTCTCTCGCTCTCTCTCTTTCTCAAAAAAACATTAAAAATTTTTTAAAAATAAAAACAAAGAATGAAATTGTCCTTGTTTGGACAATAATTTACATGGCCACCCTACCCTCCTACTATTTTCACAAGTAAAATCCACACCCTGTGAGAACATCTCAGTGAAAAGACTGTCATTCAGTTCAGTGTTTCCTGGCTCTGTTTTCAAAACAAGGAAACCTTCTCCAAGGAAAACCTTATCCAAACCTGAAATCCCATCAACAGGAGCAGGGCACCCAGGGCTATGATTATGATGTGTACAGCGATTTTATGAATTCAGTGGGGAATGAAATGCAATTTTGTCAGGCTTGTCTGTGTCCATAATGACCGAGTCAAATTAATCATCTTGGATAATGCCCCTGTGCCGCCTGCCCCAGAGATGTGTAATAGAATCTTTCTGATTCATGTCTCACAGTACATTGGGGCTGGAGTATTGCTGCACTTCTGAAAATCAGTACAGTTATGCCTTCTTGTTGGGCTAGCATTTTCCTGGACTCAAAATGCTTCTTAAAAATAAATAATAAACCAAGCAAACAAATAAAAGCTCATACTATATATAAACAAAATGGAAATGAAAAAGCCATATTGTTAAAATTACATGTGGATTCTAAAGGAATGGGAGGGGGGAGGAATATCATTTTAAGTCTCTATTTACAGGCAGAATTCCCAAGCTGTGGCAACAGGGGTGAAGGAGGGAGTATAACACTCAGGCCCCTGCTGGTGGTTCTGACCCTGAAAAGCTTAGATCAGAGCCGACAGAGGCATCACAATGTGACAATGGCCGCCAGTCACATTGGCCATGAGTTTTGTTTACTAAAACTACATCTGGGAATAAACATGATAATCCCCATGTATTTTTACTTGAGAAATCATCTGACACTCTGAGTTTCAGGTAGCTTTCCGTACTGATATACCTGGGGGAGGGGAGGATGTTTCTGGAAAAACAAGCCATGAGTGGTGGAGTTCTCTTCTTTAGGAGGAAACAGTCCCAGCAAGGAGCAAGGCTGAAGATAACTTGGGACCTAAGCATTCCTGTAGGGGGGCGGGGGGGGGGGGAGACCTAAACACCAGGCATTACCCCATTTTATAGATAAGGAAGTTCATTTTTCCAGTAAGTGGCAGAGTTTCATTTATTTCAATAACATATTTTAAAATGTTTATTCATTTTTGAGAGAGTGAGCAGAGTGGGAGGGGCCAAGAGAGAGGAAAACTGAGGATGTGAAGCGGGCTCTGTGCTAACATCGGTGAGCAAGCTCGATGCAGGGCTCAAACTCAGGAGCTGTAAGATCATGAACTGAGCAGAAGTTGGATGCTCAACCGACTGAGCCACCTAGGCTCCCCTTAATAACATATTTTTTATAATCACCTATCCAAATGCCTCCTTGACACTTTCCCTTGGATGTCCTAGAGGACAGGTCAGCAAGCTTTTTCTGCAAAGGTACAGATAATAAATCTATTTTGGCTTGCGGGTCATGTAATCTCTGTCACTATTCAACTCTGTTGCTGTAGCATGGAAGTAGCCATAGACAATATTTAAACTAACAAATACAGCTGTGTTCCAATAAAACTTTATTTACAAACAACAAGTGGAGGGCCGGATTTGACCTATGAGGCCATGGTGTGCTGAATCTTGTCCTAAAGATGTTTTTCCTTCTGCATCAAACCTCTCCCATCTAACACACAATAAATAGTCTTGACTTAAAAAGAAAAAACATATTCACTATTCCTTTCACCAGAATGTATATTCTGCTATTTGGTCACTGATTAAGCCAGGACTAAGAACAGTGCCTTGCACATAGTAGGGCCTCAATAAACATTTGCTGAATGAAACAATACACGAATGAATGAAAATCAGGGATTGGACTGCTATAATCACAGTTGTATCTCTAGCACCTAGAATACTGCCTGTCACAAGGTAGCTACTCAGTAAATACTGTTCTGAATGAATGCATGCATAAATGACTTTACTGATGGCCTGCTGTTATACAGAGCTGGGCTCCTCACCACCTTCCCTGTAAGCTCTAAGAAGTCAGCAAACGTCTGACATGACCTTCCCCTTAGAAAGGCTTCTCAGAATGAAAAAACGTTCAGGAGGGCTTCCTGCTTCCCAGTTCTCATCTTAGTAATCATCTTCCTATGAAGGCGTTGTGTCCCAGCTCTCCCCCCGATGGGCTGGGTGACCTCGGGAAAGTCACTGCCCCTGTCTTCATGTCAGTTACACCACTGAGAGAGGGGCGCAAGGGATTTTTAAACCCAAATTGAATCCCTGTATGTGCCACTGGTGTGCAGGTCCACGGGCAGGCATGAGGCAGCACTAATTTTAAAAGCATTTTAAAATGATGAGTAGGCTCTCCAGTTGTTTCCGTGTTAAAATAGCTTCTGGGAAAAAAAAAACCTATGTCTATTTGCAGCCTTTTTTTCTTTTCCATCTCTACCTTTTGAAAACTACAGAAGTGGCATCATCTAAAATGTGCTAAGCCAGCTGCCTGAATATGAAGGCACTGAAGTTCTCAGAGACTGACCTTTGTGAGTGCTCTGAGGCCCTGTGACACACAGCTAAGTAGGCAATGCCCCCAGTCTAGGCCAGGGACACTGCCCTGCTCAGACCCTTCAAGGTTCACTGCCTTCAGAGCAAGATCCCCGTATCTTTCTGGCGCAGGAGGCCCCCTGGACCAGATCCTGCAACGTCACCTACACCAAGCATAGTGAGCCCACTGCAGCCCCCGGACAATGCACACTCTGGCATCGCCAGGCTCCTGCAGATGGTGGACCCTCCACTTGGGCCACTGTCTACCCCCAGGTGACACTTGCTCCTGCTCAGGATTACAACACCCTTGTGCCTTCCCAGGTGGTAGTACCAAGGACTACGCCCAGCACTCTGAGCCAACTCTGAGCCGAATGGAGGAAGGCCTCCTCCTATAGCCTGGAGTCCCATGCTCCTGTTAATATGCCCTCAAAGTCCCAACAGGAAACTGCAATCCAAAGCTCATCTACTCCCCTAAGGCTTACTGAGCAGCCCTCTGCGAACCAAGCTTATGCAGTCCTGCACTTTTGTTCAAATAATAATAACAGCAAGCAATTATACAAAGTGCATCCCTGTCCTACAGACTTTTCATACATGAATTTATCAGTCTCCACAATAACTGTATGAGGCAGGTGCAATTATTATACCCATTTCACAAAGGAAGAAACAGAGGCACTGAGAGTGAAACTTAATGGAAGTCACACCACTGGGGAGGGACAGAGCCCAGTTCCAACTCAAAAGTCAAGCTCAAGGGATCTGAATCCTGCCAACAACCACTAACGAGCTCAGGAGCATATCTCCTTTCAGTCGAGCCTTCCCATGAGGCTGCAGCACTGATTACCACACGTACTGTGGCCTCCTGAGAAGCCTTTTGGCTAAGACCAAGTGTGGAGCCTGAGGCACCCCATTAATGCAAACCTGGGCTCTCACGTATGGGAACTACAAGATGATTGACACTGTGTTGTTTTTAAATTTAAAAGTTTAGCTCCTGAATTAGCACCCTTAATGACTCTGTGATGCTGCACCTTTAGAAATCGCAGGGACTGGGGGCTCCCAAGTGCAATGTTGAGGCTCTGTGTTGATTCTGTCTCCACAGGTGGCTCTGGCTGCATCCTCCCTGTTCTCTGACTGTTCCTCTCTGGTGGTCCTCCCGGTGGGCCTACGCCTGTGCTCCACCTGCCTTATGAACCCTAATTCCTCTTAATGCGTGACGGAGACAGTGTCCTGTAGGCCCTGCTTCTCAACCTGTAATGTGCACACAGATCACCTGCCGAACTTGATAAAACGCAGGCTGTGGTTTAGGAGGCTGGGGTGTGACTTGACATGCTGCGTTTCCAACACGCTCAGGGGAAGCTGCTGGTCTGTGGGTCACAGTGCGGCCCACAATGCCTTAGGCACTAAAAGCATACACTTTGACCCGGGCAGACCATGATTCAAATTCCAATTCTGTCACATCCTAGGTAGGAGTCCTCAAACTCTGAGAGGTAGAAAGATCTACCCAAGGTCACATAATAAATGACAGTTACACGGAACCTCAAACAGAACCCTGTGTTCTGACTTCCAGGGCAGAGTCCTGAAACTGGGGCTAACCCCACCGTCCTGAGCTCTGGGCCTGGACGTGTCTGGGTATGTGCATGCACAACCCTTGTGTGCTCGCATACAAATTTACACATGCAAGCAGATGTGTGTGCAGACATGCACAAATGTGTGGATCAATGTGTCTAAACATCAGCACTTGTGCCAGTGGATTTGTGAGAGCCGTCCATTCATTCATTCATTCCCTGGCCATTTTCTTTCCCTTGCCATTTTTTAACTCAGGTCCTACTATGTGCCAGGTCTTTGTTCCCATGATGCCAACAGTCTAGAAGGGAGGCAGCCATTAAACAAATAAACACAAATAACAATCTAATTTGTGTGCACATCTGTGTATAAAGCCCCAAGAGCTGGGTGCTATTATTATTGCCATTTCACTGAGGAAACAGAGGCACCAAGAGGTTAAGTAACTTGCTCAGCGTCACAAAGCATGCTTCATGCGTGAAAAGGTATATATCAGCAAGCATGCCCACGTGAGCACGAGGTGCACATGTATTGTATTTGCATATGAATGTGTCTGTGTACAAACATGGGTGTATCTGCACGTGCCCAGAGGTACTTCCCCTCAGATATCCTCACATACTGCATAACCAAGGTTTCCTGGCGCCACAACACAGCATCACAAACACACACACATGCACACATACTTTCTTTTCTTAGATGTTCATATTTTTGGTTATTTCCTAAAATTCTGTAGAGATGGGAGTGAAGGTCAGGGCCTGTGGAACTGAGCTGATCCAGATAAGCCCACGCCACCCGTTTCCCTGGAGTGAGCCGCGGCGGGAGCGATTTCACAGTTCATCATCTGTTATGAGGCGAACAGTCCTTCCCCTCCCAGCCAGTTAAATATGTTGGCCAGGCTCTGAAGGGTCAGTCCGTCCACAGGCCTACTGGGAACACACCATACAAGATACCTGGCGAGGTCGCCTTCCCCATCTTACCATGTCTCTAAAAATGGGGACATCGGTGCAAATACCTTGAAATTCTTTACCCTTTTTTAAAGCACAGATACCAACAGAAAGTGTACAAGTTTTAAGTACACAGCTGAAGGATGATCCTCACGGAGTGAACAGACTGATGGCAACAGCACCATACCAGACCTCTGACGCCCCTCAAGACGCCTCACCACCCGCCCCCTAAGTGGTGTCACCACCATTCAGAGTTTTTACCACCACAGATTGGTTTTGCCTGTTCACATGCTTTAAGTCAGTGGAATCATCTAGAATGTTCTGTTTTTGTGTCTGGCTTCTTCCCTCCACCTGGGGTTTGTGAGATCCACCCATATTGTTGCATGTGGTTATAAACTGCTGGTTCTTGTATGCTGCACAACACTCCACCGTGTAAGAATATCCTGCGATCACAACACTCCACCGCGTAAGAATATCCTGCAACCATTCACGCAGTCTTCTGTGGATGGGCATTTGGATTGTTTCCAGTTTTGTGCTTTTATGAAAAGTGCCACGATGGACATTCTTCTACATGTCTTTTGGTGAACAGATGAGTGTGTTCCCGTTGAGCGAACACCTAGGAGCTGCATTCTTGGGTCACAGAGCTTCAGACACTGAGAAATGGTTTTCCAAAGTGGCTGTGCTAATTCACACAACAATGCATCCTCCACATTCTTGCTACCTTGGTATTTTCTGTCTTTTCTGTTTTCTACCTTTAGTGGTGGTGGTGGTGGTGGTGGGGAGCAGTTAATGCATTCCAAAATGCTTCCTCACCCCTTCTCCTGCCGTTCGGCTCACATTGGTCTCTGGCTCCTCATCAGAGCCATGAGCGTTGGCTATATGAGAGATTGAGAGATCGGGCGTCTGGACCACTTGAAGGCTTCTTAATGTTAACGAGCTGTGAATCAAGGCCTGAAAGACCCAGCTGTCCCCTGGCACACTGGGCTGGAGGCTGGTCTAATGGAGGGGGCTGGGAAGGGGTCCCACATCTTCAGTGCAGACAACTTCCAGGAGGCATCTACTATCTTTGTTATTTGAGGGGTAACATTCCTTAGCACACTTAAAAAACAAGATAGTTCCAATATCATCTTTTCAATTTCAGCCCTTAATGCGATTTGATTTGTATTAGATGAAATAGCTGCCTGCCCCCCGCCCCCACCCCACTGGTATCTCTGATGCCACATTGACTTCTGGTCCACCACACACCCTAGATGGATGACTGTGGGTAGGCTGTTTTTTCTTCCTGAAAATCAGTTTTTTCATCTGTAAAATGGATACTTTACTAGCACCTCATGCAACTGTCATTTGCCATGGACCAAACACTATAATAAAAACTTAGGGTATAAATACATTTTATTTACTTATTACTCCCTGCATCACTCTGAAGAACTTCTAAAGACAAAATTGAGGTTCAGGAAAGCTGGTTGGTCTGTCCAAGGTCACCCAGTCCTGAAACTTGAAGACCATAATTTGAGCCCAGGTCTGTCTGTCTTCTCTCGTCATTACCCTTATAACGCACCCGACTACCAGCATCTCCTTCCAGTCGGCAGTGTGGGCCACTGGCCACCATCTCCAAGGGTCCCTTAGCATTGGTGCTAAGTCAGGGAGGAGAGCTCTGGCCTGCTGGAGAGACCACAGTCCCTCCTAGAGACTCTAGGAGGTGGAGGAAGCCAATCCCTTGGCTACAGATATAACCTAGAGGCCCTCATTCACAGACACAAAAAACAGGACTCAGAGAGGACAAATGACCTACCCAAGGGCACACAGTGAAAGAGGCTAAAGAGGGCTAGACCCAGGCTCCTGACCCTCCAGAAGCTAAGGAAGGACCCTGCATCATTTTGGAAAGGTCCCACCTCTGGCTTCATTTCTACTTCCTAACAACAGGGTTAGCTTTCATGTCGCAATGAACAAATGTGTTACAACAGAGGGCTCTCCCACACCGCCCAGCAAAGACCCAGACCCTAGAGAAGATGCTGAGTTCAAGGTGACTGAGTGAGAGAGAGGTGCTGTTTTAAAGAAAATCCTTACATTTCCAACGCTCTGCTGTTCCCTCCCCCAACCCATAAACTTCCTACACCATCTTCATTGTTTCCATCCCCTTTAGAGAGAGGGAACATTTCCAGGGATTCAATTTCTCGCATAATAGTTGGAAGGAAACAAAACTATATGCTGTAAACATTCACGGCATTGTATGAAAAACATCTTTACTTCCGGGGAGGTGTAAATGCAGAGCAAGACCCCCCACCCCCAAGCCCATTCCCTAACGCCTCCATGCCTGCCCCCTCAAATATTTAAACATCTCACAGCCAGGAATGCAGAGTTTTAAAGCGAATATATTTTTAGCCGCTGGAATGCAAAATGAAGATCGGTGAGGTGTAAGTACCAACTCCTTCTCAGCGGTTTTCTCTCAATGAAAACAAGAGAGGCTCGTCCATTTTTCTAAGCACGTGTGTAGGACTGATGAGGGAAGGCTCATTAGTTCAGTCTGACATATACTCAATTCTCTCCATACACATAGGATGGGTTTTTTTTCCCCTCCTTGCATTTTATTCTCCAGCTGCGAAATGATATTAAATTTCATCAGATTTGAACAAAATCTATGGTCTTGAAACAGTTTCCTTCAAGCCCCCTTCATATTTATTCAGAATTCATGAATCATGTTCCGATAACACAACCATAATTATTTTTAAAGTGTGATGTTTGTGGCTTTAATAGGAAATGCTTGCAAAAGGCCTTTTCTCTTTGATTGTTTGTAATCTTAGCAGTAATCACTGCCGGTCCCTTCTCGGCACCAGGGCCAGCAAAACACAATTTCATTTTAATATGAATCGCAAGCTCTTCACCCAGGTTTTAATTAAAGCAATAAAAGCCCCGTCGTCTCTGCCCTTTACGATGTACACAGATTCAGGGGCCGGAGGTACGAAGCCCAGATTCTTAGATTTAAACAGTGACAGGAGGGAGGCCTGCCTCAGGTGCACTTACTATGTGTGCATTTATTCCCGCCGCATTGTTTGTTTGTTTGTTTCAAAAAGACTCCATCACTTCCCTGTCTCTCTGCTCTGCAGGTTTCTCATCTGTAACATGGGATAGCAACAGTAGTTACCTGGTAGAGTTCATGGACAACATTTAGCTCCAGTGCCTGAGCCCAAGGAAATGCACTATGAATACAGGAGCAGCAGCAGCATGGGCTGGGAAAATCCCACAGACCTTCTACCCTCATAATGCAGACGAGGAATAGGCTGGGAGAGATAATCAACACAGAAGAAGGAAATGGAGCAGACAGAACCCAGAACTCAGAGCTCTGGGTTTTCCTCCATTCTGGGCATCCCACACCGACCCTTGCTGGAAGGAGGTTGTAGGTGTAACTGACCAGCTCTGGTCTTCTGGGTTCCTAGTTACACCATGGACCCCCTCTAGGCCTATGCTTGATCCAGTTGGTAAGAAAAACAGACCAGGCATCGTTGGGGATCTATGGAGGAAGCTGGCCGTACACACACAGTGGTGTGCAGACCCAGTAGCAAGAATCTGCTTAACTCAAAGTCCTTGCGTGCCTGCTGTGTGCCCAGTGTGGTGCAAGGCACCGCGAGGGCTCATTTGGTAGCATGGGAATCTGGGCCTTTATGACAGAACTCCACACATCAGCACTCGCTCTGCTGGAATATTACAAAGGGTTGCAAGGGGAGCAGCAGGTGCGCAGAGCCCACACTGGACACAGCTCACACCTGGCAGTGCTGATGGTTGGTGGTGCTGACCATGTTCCATAGGTCCTAGAGTTCCCCAAGGAGCACCTCAAATGTGAGCCCCCTGAACCTCTCCCCTCACAAATTGTCCCTGGACCCACTGGGATTCTTACTCTAAGGACAAAACATTCCCTATTTCCCCAGAGCTTCTTAGAACATGTCTTCTACTCACTTCCTGTCTCCGTGGATGAGCTGCCCATTCCCCCCTGCTCACCATCTCAGGCTGGAAGGCAGGCTTGCCATCCTCCTCCGTCTCCACTGCCCCACCTGCACCACCGTCCATGTTCCCCACGAATCCCACCCCACCCCACTCAGCTCCATCAACATCCCCAAGTGCTGCTCACACACCTTCTGCGTGTCCCCCTACCCGACACACTCCGGGCTCTGGCTTCCCATCTACCCCACCTCAGCTTCATCCTGGGTCCCTCCAATCCAGCCACCATGCCGATGCTGGGCTCTGTTCCACTCTGTGTCAGCTGCCCCCTCCCCAGGTACACCCAGGACCCCGGCAATGCCCACAACTGCTTCTCCGAATCATCACCCGCTTTCCACTCCATGACTAAGATGTTCTCACTGCCCAGCTTCCTCTTACCCAGCTGAGATTCCCTGGTCTTTCATTTCAGTCTCTCTTTTGAAAAAAAAAAAAAAAAGCTGGAGTGTCCTGGTGCACCTGCCTGACAAGTCCTTACTGTGGATTCACCCAACTGTCTGTCCCCATGGCACCCATGCCAAAAGCTCAGTGTCCCACAGGCCACACAAGTATCCTGGACCTTCTCCACCCACTTAGACCTCTGGCACCCTGACTCAGCAGGCGACCTGCCCACCAGTCTCTTGGAGAAGACAGGTGCTTTCAGGTGCAGGCGTCCTCTCTCCTGGGGAGCCTTCTATAGTGACACACTCCTTTCCACTTTGTCCCCACTCCTGGCCAAGTCAGACCACAGCTTCCACCTCTGGGCAGACCCAGCCCCTCCCACCTTCTTTCTCCCAAAACTTAAACCATCAATGAATGATTCCCTCTCCTGAACGCCAAACTTTATCCTCTCTATTGGATGCCTTCCATTGACAATGAAACATTCTAAAGACCCTCTTGTCTTAAAAAAAAAAAAAAAAAAAGTCCCTCGTTTGGAGTCCTCTTCCCATTATGCTATGGCCCTTGCCCTGGTCCCGAGCAGCCAGACTTCACATACAAATTGTCTGCACACACCGTTTATATCCTTAATGCACGCTCCCTTCCTGGTCTACCCTGGGGCCTGCGTGAAGCCCACTACACATCAAGCTGCCTTTTCTGAGATCCAGGATGACTTCCTGGTTCTTAAAACCATTGGACTATTGAATGCTGAAAATGAACTGAGAGTTGAAGGGGAAGGGGGAGGGGGGAAGAGAGGTGGTGGTGATGGAGGAGGGCACTTAAGGGGAAGAGCACTGGGTGTTATATGGAAAACAATTTGACAATAAAATATTATGGAAAAAAAACCCCATTGGACACATTTTGACTCTTACCCCAACGGATCCCTCAGACTCATCTGACTCTCTCCTTGTTTACATTTTATTCAACTTTTTGAGATAATCATCCCTATGGTTTAAAATCCCTAAAATAAAAAAACAGAGGACCATGGGGAGGGGAAGGGGGGAAAAAGAGTTAGGGAGAGGGAGGGAGGCAACATGAGAGACTCTTGAATACTGAAAACAAACTGAGGGCTGAGGGGGGAGGGGGGAAGGGGAAGGGGGAGATGGGCATGGAGGAGGGCACTTGTGGGGAAGAGCACTGGGTGTTATATGGAAACCAACTTGACAATAAACTATAAAAAATAAATAAATAAAAAGGTACAATGAAAAATCTCTTTTCCACCCCTGTCCACCTGCCCAGTTTCCATAACACACACACACACACACACACACACACACACACACACACACACCCCACCCCCACCACCACCGCACATATACACATACACAAACACACATACAAATGTGAACACGCACATATAGGTACACACACCATGTACAAAGCCACTGGCTTCCAGAGTTACTTTACTCAAATACAAGCACCTAGAAACACATTCTCCCCACCTTTTCTCACAAATGGTAACATATTGTACTTAATACTGACCACCTTGCCTCTTTTCAGTAAATAATGTATCTAAAGAACTTCTATAGCTCTTAGCTTTCTTCTTTCTTTACAGCCATAGAGTATCCCACTTGATAGATGTACGTGATTTAATGAACCAGGCTCACATTTTTGCATAGATGGGGTGTTGCCAGTATTTTGCCACCATGCCAATACCTAAATGAGTAATCTTGAAGCCACTACTTCTCATGTGAGCAAATACATCTGTGGGATATACTTCCAAAAGGGAAGTTGCCGGGTTAAAGGTCAGTGCATTTGTAATTTTGATAGATGTTGCCAATTTGCTCTCCAGAGGCTTATACCAATTACTCTGCCTTCGAGCAATGTGCAAAAGTGCCTGTTTCCCCACAGGGGCTCCAACAAAATGTATTATCAAACCTTTGGATTTTTGTCCAAGAGGGGAAAAAGGGTAGTTTTGATTCTCTTTTATGAACTAATTTTAGCACCTTTTCATAAATGTAAGGTCCATTTTCATTTTGTTCTGTAAACTATTGGTTCATGTCTCCCACCTGTTTTTCTACCAGGGTTTTGAGTTGATTTCTGGGGACTCTTTATATATTTATACTCTGAGTTGAAAATAATTTTGCCCAATTTTTCACTTGTCTTTTGACTTTATTTATGCTGTTTTAGCCATACAGATGTTGTTTTTCATTTTTATTTGTGGTCAGATTTTTAAGTCTTATCTTCTATGACTTTGAGTCATAGAAATGTCTTTCCCACTCCAAAGTTGTAAAGTATAGCCTAAAGGCTTCTTTTTCTGGTGTCTTTATGGTTTCCGTGTGTACATATAGATCTTTGATTTATTTAAAAGATATCCTTTGACAGGGAAGAAGCTGTGGATCCAACATCGTTTTTCCCCAGATCCCTGACCTCCATCTCAGAACACTCTGCCCTTGGCTTCAAAGCCGCCATGTTCTCCTCTTATTTCTCTAGTCCCTACTTCTCAGCCTATTTCACAGTCTTCCCCTCCTCCACTTTGCTTTCAAATACTGGAGCTCAACATTTAAGACTCATTGGTTCTCTGCTCTTCTCTGTGGTTCTCACTCTTTTCTTTCTGTCTTTGCAAATGTCATCCTCACCAAGGGCTAAGAACTTCCAAGTTCATTTTCCCTAGAAGTTCCCGACTCGCACAACCATCTACGTACTCGGACATCTCCCCTTGGATGAGTGTCTCAAAAGTAACGTGTCCAAGTCTGACCTTGTCAAACCTGCGCCTCCCCAGGCCTTCTCCCACTCACAAAATGATACCACCATGCTGGGAAATGCGCCATGCTAGAAGCCTGGGAGGCATCCTTTACTCCTTCACTTCTCTCTCCCTCTAGATCCACCTGTTGTCAAGATGTACTAACTTTATTTCCAAAACAGATCCCAGGTCCATCCACTTATTTCCATCTCCTCTGCTTCTACCAGCATAGAGAACACCATCCTTCACTTCCCCTCCCCTGTGGTCTCTCTGTATCCACTCTTGCCACTGAGAGCTGTTAAAACTGCACTATTTGATCATGCCATTCAATCTCAATCTCTCCCTTTCTCACTAACAAAGCCCAGTGAGTTGCTTTGACTAATAGAATGTGATGAATGTAGTCATGTGCCAATTCTCTTCCCTCCTTCTTTCCTTCTCTCTCTGTCACACACACACACACACACACACACACACACACACACACACAGTGTCCTTTCAATAATCTTAGCACGAAGTCAGAAATCTACAGCAGAAGTCATATTTATAGCCATGGGAGTGGAAAATTCTACCTACAGCCAGGAAGGGTGGACTGAGGGGGTGACATTTGCAGTGCCCCGGGAAGAACAAATAGGCACTTGCTGGGTGAAAATGGCTATGGGATTCCTATCAGAATCCGTGCATAAAAAAGGGACAGAGCTATACATGAGCATGAGAGGTGACCAGAGATTCATCTGTGTAACCAAAGCATTATTTATGATAAGAAAAACATGGAAAGAAGGCCCAGCTAGTTTTACAGAACACTGGCAGTTTTTATACTATCTTAGGTTAGATTCCTTTGAAGTAGAACCTGAGAGGGGGATTCCTATGACACCGGCATTCCTTTTGGAAGGGACTCAGAAGGGAGAGAAGCAGGACAGAGCAGGGGAAGGAGCTAGGCAAGGTGGCCATGCCAGCTGGAGCTCGGTGGGGAGCTGTAGAATTGCTCCCTGCACAAGTCGAGGACCTTCCTGGTTTTCTAGACCATCCCCCACACCCCTCCCCGTTCACAGTTCCCATCTGGCAGAGGCCAAGCCTCCAGAGAAGGGGCAGCTGTGAATAGTTAGCAGCCAGCACTCACAACAGCTGGGCAAGGGGTGCCCTGGCTTGGTGACGGGAATCCACAACATCACGTCGGGTACTGACACCACCCTGGGAGGCAGAAGTTACTCCTCCCGTTTGACGGAGCTGACACAGCTTGCACAGGGTTATAGTGAGCGTCTGGCTGGGATGTGCAAGAGCTGGATTTGAATCTCGGTCTGCTGAGGCCACAGCCAGCTATTCTCCTCGTCACCCGCATCCCAGGAAGAGGGAGACTCTTCCCCGCATCACACAAGCAGGAAATATTATCCTTGTAACTCCTGGCCAGGGCCTGCTCTCAACAGGGGAAAAGCTGATCTCTACCAGCCTCCCCCCACCCCCGCCTCCGGCCCCCAGAAGCTGCTGATGAACCACAAGCCATGCCTGAGAAGTGCATTTCGGTCTCAGACCACCCAGGCAGGTCTGGTGCGAAAGAAACACAGGGTCCAGGGAGGGAGAAAGGGGATACTGTATGAAAGCTAAGGCAACCCGACAGGAATTTTGTGGAAATGTGCACAAACCAAACAACAAAGGATGCATTTGCGAAAGAAACTTCAAGCCCCTAAGAGCTGGTTTGAAAGTTTTGAACAGAGGGCACGGCCGGCTGATACATGCGCCATAGGAACCTGTGTCTCAATCAAGTTTCTAAATAAAGAAGGTGGTGTTTCAGGAGAAGGTTACATTCAAGAACAGGTTTTTAACATGATGAAATGGTATGTTCGCAAAGCAAACGTCTCCCAGAAATGGCTTCCTGCTTACATCTGGAGCTTTGCACATAATAGGTGCCCAATAAACGTTTGCTGAATGGGTGAACTTCATGGTTAAAAGGCATTTTATGCCATTTAGAGTGTTTGTACTCTGAATCCACTACTGGCGAGGAGGCCCTCGTTATGCCCACATGTTTATGTCAGTCCCCATGTCTGGGACCATGAAATTCCTGCAGCTGGTGAGGCACCGCACCATGACAGGGCATTCACATACATACGTGAGTGTGTGGGTTCAAGAAAGCACTTCGGGGAAAAGACTGGAAGAAAAAATTAAGAAGTAGGGGTCCTGGAACCGCACCAAGCCGCTGCAGACCGCACGTCCTGGAAGAGCCCGCTATCCTCCGGTACAACCAGCGTGAACAACACACTGCACGCCCTGCGAGTCAACCAGCGTGAACAACACGCCGCACGCCCTGCGAATAGCAGTTTGTTAAAAGACCACACAGTACTTTGCAGCTCCTCCCATCAAACAGGTGGCATCTACTTCCCTATTCCTTGAGTCTAGGCTGGCTCTGTGACTTGCTTTGACTGAGAGAATGTGCTAGAAGTAGTCATGTGCCAGTTCTAATCCTAGACCTCGACAAGTCTTGCAGCTTCTGCTCTTGTAGCTCTGGGAACCCTTCTCCAACCACGTGAACAACCTCAGGCTAGCCTGTGGGGGGACAAGAGACCATCTGGAACAGGAGTGAGTCTCTATATACAAACAGCACACAGCTGACCTGGCAGCTTACAGCCGCCACTTGTATGGGTCCTAGCCATGCCCAGAAGAGCCATCCAGCTGAACCCAACCACTGGATGCCAACCAGGGAATTATGAACTAGATAAATATTTGTTGTTGTAAGATGCTAAGTTTTGACATGCTTCCCTCTTTTTTAATACTTACTTTTGAGAGACAGAGCGAGAGCATGAGCGGTGGAGGGCAAGAGAGAGTGAGACACAGAACTGGAAGCAGGCTTCAGGCTCCAGCACAGAGCCTGATGCAGGGCTTGAACCCACGAACCGTGAGATCATGATCTGAGCCAAAGTCAGATGCTCAATTGACTGAAGCACCCCAGTTCTGACATGCTTCTTATGCAGCAAAAGCCAACTGGCACAGTGTAAGAGTCTAGACTGTAATTGCTAAATCTGTTCACATCCAGCTTGGCTCATGGCACCAGGGTACTGAGTCAATTTTCAGGGAAACCTGATGTGTTCTTTATAAAGTGCTAAATTAGGGAGACTCTGAGAGACAGGACATGAGACTTAAAGGGATCCTTGGGGAATCCAACTGCCTCATTTCACTGTCATGGAAATTAAAGTCCAGAAGAGAGAAGGAGCCACATTTACCCATTATGCAAACCTTTCCAGAATGCCTTCTGCGTGCCAGGCTTTGTAACACATTGGGGGACACAGCAGGGAGGGCACTGTCAGATGTGGAAACCAGGTATTTACCAAGTCATCACACAGATAATCAGGTGACCACAAACAGTAACGAATGCCATGAATTAAAGGAGACAGTGCCACAAGAGAGAATCAAGGGGAGGGAACCTAATTTGGATTTCAGGGTCACCAACAGCTTTCTGAGAAAATGACCTTTAGGCTGAAGCAAGTCGGTGGCAGGCCTGAGGGGGAACGGAGCGTCCCCATCATGGCAGGGTGGTGTGTGGAGCTGGGAGCCCCAGGTGTCCCACTCCCTGGACGAGCCAGTCAACATCCTCTAGCCTCAGCTTCCTCATCTATAAAATGGGATTAATGGCGACCTACTACTTCTCAAGACCGTTGTGAAATGACCAAGGAAAAGGCTTTGCAACGGTGAAATGCTGGGCGGGCAGGTGAGGGCCCTGCTGTTAACAGCTTGTTGGGACACTCATTTGCCCCGCATCTCCTCTCCGAAGGACTGCGCTCCCCTGCTGGAGCCTGGAGCAGACACGGAGCCCCATGGAGCCCCCCTTCCGTTCTCGTGGGAGTACAGTGCCAACACTCTCCATCAGGGTTTGAGCCACACCGACCCCACCGTGCTATGGCTCAGACAGCCAGGGCCAGCATGTGAGCAAGATGCACCTGAAACACTGTGAAAGGGCTCCGATAAGATGTCCAGGGGAAGCTCTGCTCTTTTGAGACAACCACATTCCAAGCTGATTACGGACAATTAAATGACTTCAGTGGTCTCTTCCAAAATGAGCATTTCCAGGACCTGGAGTCTTGCCCAGCAGAGTGTCACTCAGGTTGGCACAAGTCAGTGCCATACAAAGGCTCTTCAGCAGCACCGTGATGCTCACTTGGTCACAGGCCAAAGAAGGGCCATGGCATGGTGGTCCCAGCATGAGCATGCCTGCCGTGGCAGGGGAGGGGCATGCAGCACCCCGCAGTGGAGCTGAGAGGATCTTTCCTCACTGGCAGTGTGCCCCTACGGGCCACGGGTCCACACTTTACTCATCTGTGTCTGCCACTGGGCCTGTCACATAGGAGGGCTCCATCAATGTTTGTGAATTAATAGGGTTCTGGTTCCCCAGCTGGAAAATGTGGGCCCAGCTGCCCAATTTAGACTGCCACAGTCAGAGGATGGAGGTCAGCCCCAGGGACAGGCTTGTCCTCCCGCTCACCAACTTCCTCTGTACCCTGGGCTGCTGCCACACGGTATGCACGAACTATCCTCCAGGCTGCCACAGTCTGCAGTGAGGACCTCCCCAGCATCCCAGTCTGTGGTGAGGACCTCCCCAGCATCCCAGTATCCCAGTCTGTGGTGAGAACCCTCCCCAGCATCCCAGTCTG
>NC_043711.1:90717836-90732867 GCF_006229205.1 Suricata suricatta | reverse complement strand
GTCTGCGGTGAGAACCCTCCCCAGCATCCCAGTCTGCAGTGAGAACCCTCCCCAGCATCCCAGTCTGTGGTGAGGACCCACCCCAGTATCCCAGTCTGCGGTGAGGACCCACCCCAGTATCCCAGTCTGCGGTGAGGACCCTCCCCAGCATCCCAGTCTGCGGTGAGGACCCTCCCCAGCTCCCAGTCTGCGGTGAGGACCCTCCCCAGCATCCCAGTCTGCAGCGAGAATGCTGCCAGCTGAAAGAAAACTTAACTTTTGGAGACCAGACTCAGTGGAAATTCAGATTCTAGCTGGCATCTGGGACTCACAGAGGGCTGGGGACCAGGACAGCCTTGTCTCTGGATGACTCCACTTCCTCTCCAGCAGGGAGAACAGCAGGGGCTTCCTCTGCTGTCCTCCCTGCACGCCACACCCCACAGACTTCCCCAGTGGCACTAGACAACTCTAAGAGGGCAGGAGAACTCTGCGTGCCTTTGTGTGGGTGTGTGTGCTTCTGTGCCAGTGTACGTCCCATGGGTGCTGTGTGGCGGCAAGAGGCAGATGGTACCAGAGAGCATGTGACATTCCTCCTCACTACAGCTGAAAACCTCTCCTCTGCACGGGGAATGTGGGCCACACTTTTTGAGTTGTACCAAGTTTTCAAAGGTGCTCACTTTAAGCCAACATGAGCCCGGTAAGTGATCTATGGAAAATACTGTAGTCCGAGTTGGACTTTCCCTTTTAAGGGGACACTCAATATTCTTGATCACTGTGAGAGAGGACAGTATGGGCTAGGCCCCGCTACTCTGCACCATCCCAGCCCCACCCTGGAGCAGCTGAGCCCCAGCCAGCTCCAGGCCGGACCCCCACACAGGAGGATGGAGCACCCACCTGGCTGGTCGATAGCAACTCTGGGTTCCCGTCACTCATCCCCACGTAGGCACTGTCACCATCAAACTGGAACAGAGAAAGAGAGAGAAGCAGGTCTGAGTATGGTTTTCAAGAAGGCCCCAGGAGAAGCCCAAGGAGGTCAGGGGACTGAATACATTGGGGGACAAGGTCTGTCTGTGGGGCCTGGAGAAGCCAAGTTCTAGCCCAAGATGCCCAAACCCCATTTAAGCAGGATTCCCTCTGGAGTGAAAGGAGCAGCCCCCGCCCTGTGGCCCCTGTGGGCTTGGATTAGCACTATTCATTACAGAGAGGATGAAGAGAGGAAGATTTTTCTGCCTTGTCCACAGGCAGCTATTCCTGGTCAGATACTGAGCTCCTCAGCCCTGGAATTATGCAAATGTCTCTCTTGGTCAAAATGACATCAGACTATCAGCTGGCTAGAATTCCACATGATGAAGGTAGGCTAAGATCTTCAGAGCGCTGGGGTCATGGCACCTGCCCCAGACCTGCCCTCCAGGTCTTACAATCCTAAGAACTTTTGCCCTCTCACATTTGCCCCTTAGGATGCCTGTGTCCACAGGCAGAGGACTGTGGTAGAAACCACACACGGAAACTGCGATCCTGTGTTCTGAGAAGCTGCCAGTTCTGGACTCAGAAAGATCTCCCTGCAGTAGGAAGCAGGTGTCGTGGGGGAAGTGTGGGCTTTGGAGCCACTGGCTTTTTCCCCTGATGCGTGATCTGGTGTCTGAACTTCCAAGGTTCCTCATCTGTTGAATGAGGATAATGACAGTAGTCCCTTCTTCGTGGGGTGCTTCACCCAAACAAGTGGAGCGCGTAGCTCATGCCCAGTAAGTTCTCTTCCATTGAGACAGGTGTCTTGGATCCGGTTCCCTGAATTTAGAGCCTAAGACCAGGATTCAAATGCCGGTCATTTCTGAAAAGTGCTCTTCAGGAAACTGTAAGGGAGAGAGGAAAGCAGGACGGGGCAGTGGAAGTCGCGAGGCAAAGACATGATCTCAGCTGGAGGCCTGCTGGAGCCTGATCCCAGGGGGTGCCGCAGGGCATGCATGGCACCAGGAGTTAGGTCAGTCACTGGCTGTGGGCTGCCCTTAGGGGACAGGGGAAGGCATCATCTTCTGAACAGGGCAGGCCCCATTTGGCCAAGGACAGGTCCCTGGAGAACTGTGCCAGCTGTGGGCCATTTGCAGCCAGTGTTCTAGCGGATGGGAGATCGCTGTGCAGGCTAGGAAAGGGATCTGAGTGGGGCCCCCATGGCAACTGGCCATTTTATTTTAATTGAAAATTTAATTATTTTATTAGGCTATATTCACATGGCTCAAAATTTCCAAAGCACAAAAAGCAACAGAGTGAAAAGTCTGCTTCCCACCCCACCTCCCAGACAGACATCCACTGCCTCTCTCCGGATGCTACCACCGCGTCTACCAGCTTCCTGTAGATCCTTTCAGAGATGGTCCACATACATACAGTTTACAGCAGTTTCTTTCACATAAATGACAACATACTATACACACTGTTTTGCAACTTATTTTTATCCTAGCAACACATCTCGGGAACTTGTTTATATCAGAACATAATTCTGTCTTCCTATACCTAGTATTCCATAGTATGGATGTAACAGATATATTTAACTAGGTGAGCTCACGGGCAATTGAGTTGTTTCTAGTCTTTCCCTATTCTAGCATTGCTCTCATGAATATTTTTGTACGTCTATCATTTCACATGGGTGTGAGTTTATCTGTAGGATTAGTTTGAATAATCGCTGGTCCAACAGTATGTGCGTTTATAATTTTGATAGGCATCGCCAAGCACCTTCATGGAGACTGTAAAAATCTACCCTCCCACAGTCACGCACAAGACCATCTGGACCCTCGTCACTCAGAGAGGCTTTTCTCGACAACTGGTTCTGAGGCCAGCCTCCCACCTGTGTGGGTTCTGCGAGCCCACCACCACGATCCGTGCCAACTCCCTTGCCCTGCTGCATTTGCTCCATACACGCTTTCACTTTCTAGCATTCTATATCGTTTACTTATTTACTGTGTTCACTGCTTACAGTAGACTTCCCCTATTAAAACTGAGGCTCTTGAAGGTCAGGAGTCTTAGTCTTTCTGCCTCCTAAGTACCTAGAATAGTGCCTGGCACAAAGCAGAAAGTCAATAATTGTTTACTGAATGAATGAATGAAGAAACCACTGCACCATTCATATTCTCTTTTCCTAGGGCAGTCTCCCCATCAAGGCAGCAGGATTAATGGCTATTCCCAAATGTCTTCCTGGCACAAGGAGAGGCAGAGTCCTTCAGTGACTGCAGGATTAACAAAAGAAATGGCTGGACCATGCCTAGAGTCTGGGCACTGGCCCTAAACGCAGGGCTCTGTCTACCACACTGCACCTGGAGCCCATGCTTCAAGGCCCTGCTCAGAAACCACCTCCTCCAGGAGGTCTGCCATGCTCTCACCTCCTCCAGCTGTCTCTCTTACAACACAGATTGTCTCCACATCTGTCTTCTGCCCCAGAGTGGGAGCAGCATGGAGGCTAGAACTGTTTCCAGTCATCTCCAACCCCCCACCCCAGCACCTGGAACAGGCTGGCATCAGAAGAGACTAAGCTCCTGGGTACTTTTTGATGTGTCACCATGGCCATGTGTCACTTTGATAAAAGTAGAACGTTTTGAAAAACTACACATAATTTATAAGCATGTCTTAAAAGAAAGAACGACTAGAAATGGAGGGGGACTGGAGTTTAATCAGATATCTGAAACATTTTATAAAGCAACAATAATCAAACAGTATGGCATAGTTTAAAACTAAGGGAACATGTATCAAAGAATCAAGGGAAGCTGTCCCCCCAAGCCCCACTGACCAGCCCACTTATTAACTGCTGACTTCAACGGAATCACAGCAAAAGGAGAAACCTGTCTGCTCTCCCCAAAGCACACAACAGGCACTCAACAAATATCTGGTTAATGAATGAATATGGTTGGTAATGAGCAAAACGCTTTCCATAAAAGATCTTATTTCAGCCTCAAAACAACCCAGTGAAGCAGGTATTATTTTCCTTGTTTAAAACCAAGGAAACAGGTTGGGAGGATTAGCAGCTGCCTCTAATTGCACACTTAGTGACAAGCTGGGCTTCACAGCGGGCTGTCTGTTCTTTGGTTTGGTCTCTCCCACTAGCTAGAAGCTCCTTAAGAGGGGGGATCAAAGCTTTGCTGCACCCCACTATGGAACCAATCATTAGCCTGGGCCTGGCACATACTGGGTAGCACATAATAAGTATGTGTTAGTGGTTCAGGGAGGGAGGCATTATCTGCAATGAGTGGTGGGGGATGGCTCTGGGGATATGAGGAAAGAAAATCCTGGACTGTGATGTGTGTGTGCTGGGGGATGCAAGGGGCTTGGCCAGTGGGACCACATAAGGTCACCAGAGCCGGCCCCTATGGGTTTATTCATTCACTCATTTATTCAACTAAGAAAGAGCTTCTCCATAGCAGAGGAAAGCTTGCTTCCTGCTTTCAAGGGACCTGAGAAGTTGGCAGAGGTTCCCAAGGAGTGCCTTGGACAGCCTCTGATTGGTTACTCCCTGGAGTCTTGCACAATACATTGGGAGCACACACAGACTTGGGGCCTGGCTATTGAGCAGCCATGAACCCGAGGTGGTGGTAGTAGGGGACATCTGTCCTCTGTCTCCTCTCTGTCTAGCATTCCACCATGCCAGACTTCTTGCAAAGGAAAGGAAAAAGAAGGGATGATCCCGAGAGTGCCAGGCTTCCTCTGGCTTGGCCCCCAGGGTCCTATGGCCTGGGACTTACCTCCTCAGCCCTTTTGGGGAGGTTGCTTTCTGGGGGAAAGGGTAAGCCAAGGGGAGAAGTCAAAGAGCAAAGCAGGGCCACCCCAGAATGCCCACATCGATAGCCACCACACAGCACAGGCTGAGTGTACGTGGACACAAGTGTACATGACAGACACAGTGTGCCCAAGCGTGGTGACCACATACACACCACAAACCAGTGGGGGAACCCTGTCACACACAATACAGCATTCACGAATGCACTGAGTCACACACGTACCACATCCGTAGGTAACACAAACCAACACCCAGGCCTCCACAGCACAAGCATAAGACCCTTCACATGACTGGTCCTCAATGCCCACAGGATGCACACATGGACAGGAAGAATTGCCCAGATGTGTTAAATATACATTCATCTGCAACTGTATAAATAGAACTCACATAAATGTGCACACAAACATATAAGGCATGAGCATGTAGAAATATACACAAGCAAAGATACACAAGAACTTAAATTCTGTGCATATTTCACAATCTATTGGTCCCTAGCCAAAACTATTTTTTTCATACCACACAACCTTCTGTATGCTTTAAAATTGGGGAGTGGGGGAGATGCAGGGGAAATAAGGGCCTAAGAATTTCCATGGAACGCCAGGAGAACATCCTCTTACCACGGACTGGAATAGATTAATTTTCCCCATTTCATATTCTAATTATAATTCCTTTTCCCATCGCCATCTTCAGTCCTCATTACAGCTGGAAGATTGTTCTGCAAAAGCCAGACCTTCATCTTCTCTTCCCAAGAGTTTTGTCATGGAAATGAGTTTTGGAATCTGAAAGGACCCACATTTTTTGCAAATATCGAATGTGTAGGGATAACCCTTTCATGACGGCCACCAGGGACTCTGCTCACAGAAGCTTCTAAAAGGTCTGTCTCTCCCCCATGCCGTGTGGTCCCTGGGCAAGAGGGGTCCCTGGGCCTCTATTCAACAGCCCTCCCAACCTAGATCCTGTTTTTATTTTTAAAGACACTTAGCAAATAGGCAGCCAAGGTGAAAGGTGAGAACCCTGATCTTAAGAGGCAGATGATGCTCCAACACTTAGCAAGTGTCTTAGCTGCACTGTGCCTCAGTTTCCTCATTCTTATGACCCACAGAGTCACAGATTCATAAAAGTCACAGATTCATAAAAGCTGTAAACTAAATATCTGCAGGAAGGACAAATGAGATAACTGGATGGATGAATGGATAGGATAAGGAGGGAGTGAAGAATAATATAGATGGATGGATGGATGGATGGATGGATGGATGGATGGGTGATAGTATAGATCAGCGCAGTCTAATAGAAATATAATGCAAGTCACAGATGCAAGTTACATTATATCATTTAAAATTTTCTAGTGGCCACAGCTAAAAAAAGCAAATACAAACAAGGGAAATTAATTTTAATGACATTTTATTTAACCCAATATTTTTACCATATTATTATTACAACATGTGATCAACAGAAAAATTATGAATGAGATGGTTTACAGGTTTTTTTTGGTACTGTCTTTGAAATCTGGTGTGTATTTTACATTATAGCACATCTCAATTTAGACTTAGCCACACTTCAAGTGTTCAAAAGTCACATGTGGCTGGTGGTTGACAAAGTGAATAAAGAAGGAAATAGTTGTAATGGGTAAAATGAGTGGATTCATGGTGGGTGGTTGTATTGGTGGGTCAGTGGGATGGATGGATGGATGGATGGATGGATGGATGGATGGATGGATGACACTTAGGTACATAGAGAAAATAGGTGGTTTGGAGGAATGAATGGAATCGTTGGGCCAGTAGGTAAACGGATGACTCAGTGATTTGGATAGCAGATATAGAAGGTGGTATATGTGGGGGAGTAGGAAGGACAGATGGATGCGTGGACTTTGTGATGAGAGGGATGAATGGATAAATGGATGGGATGCTGGGTGAGAATGAAGAGATAGGTGGATGAGAAGATGCCTGGAATGATGGGTGAGATACAGATGGGTGGGATGCCTGGGTTGATGGAGTGGGTTGAATGGGTGAGTAAGATGGATAGATGGGTGGATAACAGTATCTGGTATTTCCTTCTCACTCTAGCCACACTTTCCATGGACATTGTCATGACTTCTTAGGGTTATAGCATGTCACTGACTCTCAAATGCTTATCTTCAGCCAAGTTACCTGCAGATTCCAATATACAGTTTCCCCCTGGACATCTGTTCCATGAGCATCTCAAATTCCACAAACCCCATACTGAACTCATGACATGGGGCATGAATCTTCTCTTTCTCCAGTGGTCTGCCACCATGAGAAAGGATGTCACCCTTTGCACAGGACACAGGTAGTACCTCCAGGATGACTCTGAACCCTGTCGCGCCTCTGTCCCCCCAATCCAAGCCACAGTGGCTTTGTGCTGAGCTCCTCCCCCCACCCCCCATCCATCCTCCACCCTGGCTATCACTAGTGATCACTTCAGTGCTCAGATCAAAACCCTGCAGTGACACATCATTAGCCGTGCCACACAAGACTCTCCATGGCAACTGGCCCTGAGCCTCAGCTCCCACAGTTCTCCCTAAAAGTTGCAGGAACATGCAGAGCCCCTGCCTTTACACACATTGTCCCACGGTCAGCCTGGAGCACCCCCTCCTCCCCTTTTCTACCCACTGAAATCCAACTCGCCCTCAGTCTTTTGTTTCTGGCTGTGCATTCCACCCTTAGTGGTCTTCCTTGCTGCTGCAGACTTGCATTCTTGGGCCCAACTGTAAAGCCTCCTTCCCAAGTCGCTCTGGTCTTAATTCAACTTCTATATGTGGTGTGTCATACTAGGCAACAGCATGGATTCCTGAATTAGGGTTTTAGTTCCACCAGTAACTAGTTGTGTGTGACCTTGGATTTAACCTATTATTGCTATTATGTGCTAAACTCTTATCCCCGTGTCAGCCAAAACCATCTGGCACAGGACCACGTCTCCTATGTCACTGAGGCTGTTAGCTATCCCCTCCAATCTCTCCCTCCCTGACACTGTTGACACACATCCATCCTGACTTCCTTTCTTTCTGTCTGAAAAGGTGAAGTATGTCCATCCTATTCAAGGTCTACCCATTCACCTCGACCCCACCCACCCACATCTTGCCCTCATTTACTCCTACTCTCCATCCTGGGGGTAGGATCTAGTTTAAATATGCAAAAGCAAAATGAAATCAGTCCACACCCTTGTATAGCATATACTAAGCACCCACAATGTACCAAGTAATACCAGACACAGTATTTACGATAAATAAAACTTGTCACAAGAACAGAAATGTAAAAGCAAAGGGATTCTGAGGTTACAGAGGGGGCAACTGTTGTTCATTGAACAATGTCTAGAGAGTGCATACTATGTGCCCAACACCCAAGGCACACTGTAATGATTCTGACACAGCCCCTGCCCTCCATTGAACTGGGGGCCCCTGCCCTCAAGGAGCCCCCAGTTCTACGGAGAAGCTGCAAAGAATCAAATGTTCCTACTCTCCAAATCTGAGAAGGACAGGCAGTTCTTCGGCCATAGTCCTAAGGGGAACAAGTAACTAAAAAACTTGTCATAAGCCTGTCCCAACTGGTCAGTGACAGCTTCTCATTCACCCAGCCTCTGAAGGTCCAGAAATCAATGTCAGTCTTATTCCAATAGCGACACGTCCACCTCTGGGGCTCAGCCAGTCCCAGAACCTCCCGCTTATGAAAGTCCCTATACTCTAGGACCTCTGCTCCGCAAAGCCCTACAAAGCTCAGCTCATGCTTGATATGGAGAGACTAGCTTTGCAATGTATAGCAATGAGTTCAGCACTCCAAATATCAAATAATGCTTCTTCTTTGACAGTTGTGACAATGGCAGGATAAAGTTATCATGGGGGAGTGGGAGCAAGGAAGAGGGCCTCTCAAGAGAGGCATCCTGAAAAGGTAAGTTGGAAGCTCCATTATAGAAGACACACAGGCACTGGGCAGGTGAAGAGCAAGGCTGCTGTGAGCTCAGGCCAGTGAGCACCTACCAGACCTCATTCGTGATGACTGGAACCCTCCCAGAAATGCCAAGGCTGCATGACCAGCCCTGCTGCAGAGATGAGCAAGGCAAGGCTCAGGGTGGCTGGAGAACTTGCCCAAAGCCACCAGCCAGTTCTAAGCCTGGCCTTGACTCCAAGTACCAGAGCAACAGTTGTTCTATAGAAGCTGCTTCCCCCCGTACCCCCCTGCACAGAGACACAGATCAAAGACCAAGGATGCACAGCCCCCAGCACAGCCAGCAGCAGGCATGAGAGATGCACCTCACAGAGATCTAAAGAGGAAACAATCAAAGCAGCGTACACTGCGCCTGCCTGCCCCCACATCGGGCCGTGAGAACACTCCTTCTGCACAGATAAAACGCGGCTCAAAAGCTAGAGGCAGTGAATGTGGCAGCTTCATTCTGGGCCCTGCCGAGAGTGCGGTTTTGTGTGGCAGAATCACAGAGAGATGCGCATCAGGACCAGGAAGAGGAAGGAGGGGCAGAGAGGCACAGGGCAGATGGAAGGGGGCAGGGATAGAGCCTCGGGCACCGATGCACTTCGAGAAGCATGATTGTACCCTGGTTACAAATGTGGGCCCTGTTGCCAGGCTGCCTAGGTCTAAATCTTGGCCTTGCTCTTCAAGCTGTGTGATTTTTTTAAACTAAGTTACTGTGTCTCCATGTCCTCAACTGGAAAATGGGTATGACTATCCTTTAGATTGAATATGTCAATAAATAGAAAGTACTTACAACAGTGCCTGGTACACAGAAAGTACTCAGTAATTGTCAGCTATTACTTCTATTAGTTAATCCTCAGAACAACCCTGAGAGGTTGCTATAACTGTCTCTCTTCCATAGGTAACAAAACTGAGTGGGGCTTCATGCAAACCTCTGAGCCTTAAACATGGGAAAGACCCCTGATGCCTCTACCTGCCATACATAATCTGAAATAAAATTTGTAAACTAAAATCTCATAAGAGAGTCTGAGAGCTTTTTTTTTTTTCCATGGTGATGACTTTCCTGCTTTATTTCTACATATCAAGTATCAGTTTCTCTCCAAGAAAGTTCTTCTCCTTATTGGTGTACCTACTTTGCTGGGCATAGTGCACATTCTTATTCTGCCCACTGAGAAAGCCAACATTATGACTGGCCCAGAGAGGTTAGGGGATCTGCCCAAGGCCACACAGCCAAAATATGGCAGAGCTGAGTCTGTAGTCCAGGCTGCTGATCCCCTAAAAGCCTATATTGGCTTCCCACTCCCACTGCTTCCTAGCTGTATGGACCAGAGCAGGTGACCTCACAACTCTGGGCCTGGGGCTTCATTTACCAGTAAGGGACAACAGTGCCCAGTGGGGCTGGGAGCAGGCTTGTGAGCAAGCCCAGTGTTGTGGCTACTGCAGGGCCCTCCTCCCCACTACTGACCGGAGTTGGCATGGATGGTGCTGCCTGTTTTAGTCATAAAATACACTGAGACCTAAACATACAGTGATCACTACAGCTGGGGTTACCAGCACCTGCCACCTCTGGGAGATAGAAGTCAGTGTCCCCATTTTACAGATGGAGAAGCAGACCCTCTCAACCGGCCCCAGCTATTCTCTATCTAGACCTGTGCTGCCCAGTATGGCGGCCACCAGCCACATTTGGCCCCTGAGCACTTGGAACACAGCTAGTCCAAATTAAGATGGATTTAAGTGTAAAATACACACCAGGTCTCAGATTTAGAACAACAAAAGAATGTAAAATGCCTCATCAATATGTTTCTATTGATTACATGCTGAAGTGGTAACACTTTTGATATATGAAGCTAACTAAAATATATTATTAAAATTAATTTCACCTGTTTCTTTTTACCTTTTTAAAAATGTTTATTTATTTTTGAGAGAAAGAGAGGCAGAGAGACAGAGGGACAGAGGATCTGATGTAGGCTCCATCCACACTGAGAGCAGACAGCCCGATGCAGGACTCGAACTCATGAACCAAAGATCATAACCTGAGCTGAAGCTGGATACTTAACTGACTGAGCCTCCCAGGCACCCTCTTTTTCACTTTTCTCAACGTGGCTACTCGAGATTTTAAGATGACAAATGTGGTGTGGATTACATTTCTACTGGACGGCGCTGGTTGAGATGTGGTCCCAGTCACTCTCTGCTCCAGACCCAGAACCTTGGGGATAGAAGAGTCCACATCAGCAATAGCTGAATTCTCTGTGATAGATATGGGGAAACTGAGGCCCACAGAGAGAGAGTGATTTGTTTAAGGCAAGAGTTTGGTACAGAGGCACACCACTCATTGAACAACTATTACTTGAGTTCTAGGCATTGGGTTATGGCAGAGAATAAAATAGGGAGCAACCTCCCAGCCCAGCGGTGACATGGTGAGGACACAGGACCCCTTGCCTGGCCAAGCCCCCACAGACCAGAGCAGCTGGACTCGGCACCAACCCTCATCTCCGTAGTCAGCTCTGATCACAGAGCTCAGGGACTGCAGGCAGGAAACACACAGGAGCTCCCGCTCCAACCCGGATCAGAACCACCTCAACGACCCCTGGTGAGTCTCGCACAGGCCATTAGCCAGCTGCGGCTGCCAGGAGAGCCTGATGGACAGGGCAGCCCAGTGGGCACAGCATGGCTGCCTGGTGGGCCGGTGGCAGCTTATACACCATCCGCGCCACCGCAGATTTATGGCAAAAATTATCCTCTCTCTCAGCTCCATTTAAAGCCATTTGGAGCTCGCTCCCATCCCCGATTATAAATCTAATTGCACATTCCAAACAGACAAGCGCTCATTAAGCTTTAATTATGCACATGTTGTTTTCAACAAACATTTTCATTTGGCCGCTGTGAGGGGGAATGTTACCAAGGGGCCTGCGGACGCTGCCTGTGGCTGGAAAGAGCAGGCTGGGAAGTGGGTCGGGGTGTGGTCAGATGAGGCTGTCCAAGGGCAGGGCAAGGACCCCATCAGATATGGCTCAGCCTCCGAGGGCCTCCCACCGGGCTTTCGTGGCAGGAGATGCCGGTGCGTGTGTTGTCGGCCGGTCCCACCTGCACCCCTAAGTGTACCCACAGTCTCCTCTCAGCTGGCGCCAGCGGGCCCCTCTGGTGGGAGGAGGGAAGACAGGGACCTGAACTCCCAGCTCTGAGCCGTATGCCCTCCCAACCCCGAGCTGGTGTCTTCAAAGCCTGTGCCTGTCCCTGCTCCCACACCACCGCGGAGCCCTCCTTCTCCAGAGCAATCTTCCCTTCCTTGTCCGCTCACTCGTTTATTCCACAACTATTTCCTATGCAGAGACCTGGTTTGGCAGTGAGGGACCAGCACAGGTCAGGAAAGACAAGGCCCCCTGTCTGCTTCTTCCCAGGACCCTCTCCTTCAAGTCCCATCCTACCCACTGGGGCAAAGTCTTTGAAAGCACTTGAGAACCTGCCCTCTGCCAACCTGATCATGCTGGTGGCCTCCCAGCCCTCACTTGGGCTCCTCCCCTGCTCTGCCTTTCCAGGAGGTCTCACATACACACACCCAGGCTCTGCACTCCCCCCACCCCAGCCGAAACCTCCCTTGCCTTCCCTTTCTTTGCAGTTAACTCCCACTCACTCCATGCTGCCATCCAGGAAGCCTCGGAGAGACTGACTGGCTGCCGTCGGCGTGGGGCACTTCGAAAGCATTTACTGGACCGTAACACCACACTCACCTGTTGCATGTCTGACTCCTAACACCAGCCTGTCCCCCTATTTTCCCAAAGCGCTATCTCCTATGGGGGGAAGAGGAGAGGCACCTGTTCGCTGTGTGGCTTTCAACAATACCTTCCTACCTCAGAGCCTCACCTTCCTCTTTTGTACATAAAGGGTTTGAATGGCTGAGGCTCTCTGGGTCCCTTAGCAGCTTGGTCGGTGTTAAGTTTTGGGGTTTGTCCAGGAGTTAGACCTTCCTCTTCCACCAGAAGAGGGTCCTGAAATCACCAACCCACCTTCAATTATTCTGCCAGGACCCTACCGAGCAGGGGAAGTTTGCCACGGCAGGTCAATGGTGCCTAGCCAGAGATGGGGGACAGGAATGGTGCAGAACCCCCAAGGCCACTTCTCAAAGATCTTCTAGAAGTGCAAGCAAGTGAAATAAATGTATTTTAAAAGAATGTCAAGATCCATTCAGTGTTTGGTGGCTACCTGCAATTTTAGGGCAGGGTCCTGGGAACAGACCTTGAGAGGGAAGGTAGGAGTTTTTCAGGGGGCACCACAGGAAAGGCGGGGAGGCAGGAGTGGGCAAAGGGACAAGTTGAAGGTGATGCGGTCACATCAGAGGCAGCAGTCTGTCCACAGGAGAGCTCTGGAGCTGGGGAAGCTCAACAGGAGAGCTACATTCCCAGGTGAGCCAGCCACTGAACCCAGGCTGCCTGGGGGTAGGGTGAGAACCTTGGGAAAGGCGCCCTCCTGCCACCAAAGGCAATACCTAGAGAGGCGACAGCAGCCACCACTCTGGACAGCCAGCAGAATCTCAGTTAAGGAAGGACCTGGGTGATTTACGATAGCGCCCACTACCACTAAGAGCATTTATTTATTCTAATAATTTGTGCAACATTTACACAGAGCTTGCATGCATCAACCAGGCACTCCTTTAATTGATTTGTAAATTCTGACTCATATCCTCTTCTCAACAACCCTAAGGTAAGTTACTGCTACTAAGGGTCCCATTTTACAGATGAGATAACTGAGGTTCCATGAGGTTAAGTGGCTTACCCTAGGTCACACAAGCTGGTAGGTGGTAGAATCAGGACTCAAACCCAGGGTCAATGTTCTAACAGCAAGGCTACTTCACTTTCACGGTCTTGCCCTGCTCCGCTGCAAAGGCACAGCTGTCCAATCCCCGCGTCCTCCCCAGAGGCTGGGTTGTGGTCAGTGGTCTAGAGCCCCAGGTTGCCAGTACTGCCAGCATTTGTGCTTGACAATGATCTATCCTCCAAGCGGTTGGGAACAGGTCCCAAAACTGATCCTTGCCAAAGACAATTAACCAGAGGCCACATGAGCGTGCGTCGGGGGAGGGGGGGCTGTGGCATGGGCGGGGGGTGGGGTGCACAAGTGCCTGAGACAATGAGCAGCAGATGATTCGGGAGATATTTTCTCTCCAGCGCTACAAAGCAAGCCTTCAATCATGCCACAAAGGGCTTGCATTGTTGGAAGGGAAATATGTCAACGACAGCGTTAAATCATGGGACAGTTAAAAAAAAAGAAGAAGAAAATGAAAAAGGAAGAAAAGAAAAATAAAAAACTTCTGAAATAGTCATTTGACCCAGAAAGGTTTTCTAGGTCACCTGAACTTGACATTTATGCATCTAACCCCAAAACCTAACACAGACAAAGTACCCAGTTAACTTCCTTCTGTTAGTACCAGATAACACAGGAAATGATATTTGTAAACACTGCTGCTATTTTTTTTAAGTGCCATCTTAAAAACCAGCGTTTGGACTTTGGAGCTGAGCACAGTGGCGTGGTGCGGTGCAGCCCGGGGAGCCCGCAGCCCTGGGTTCACTCATGCCCAGACTCTGCACTCAGCCACCATGTGGCCCTGTGGCCAGGGAGAGTAACTTGCCTGTTGGATCCTCAGACGCCTGCCCCTGTAAAACAGGACCGGAGCCGGCAGGTTGGGAGTGCAGCCTGGCAGCATGAGGGCACACCGAGGTGCCCTAGAAGGCTGGATTCCCACAGCCATCCCTCTGTTCTTTTTATTTTTTAATTTATAGTTTATTGTCAAGTTGGTTTCTATATAACACCCAGTGCTCTTCCCCACAAGTGCCCTTCTCCATGCCCATCACTCCACTTCCCCTTCCCTCCTCCCCCTTCAGCCCTCAGTTTGTTTCAGTATTCCAGAGTCTCTCATGATTTGCCTCCCTCCCTCTCCCTAAGTCTTTTTCTCCCCTTTCCCTCCCCATGGTCCTCTGTTAAATTTCTCCTGTATCCCATCCCTCTGTTCTTGACAACTGCACTTTTATGCACCAAGCCTGAGCTCTCCTGAGGACCCTGCAGCACAGGGGCCAGGAGGACAATGGAGGAATCTCTGTCCTAACAGACCTTTTCTCCCCAGAAAACAGAGAGAGAGCATCCCATACTCCAAGGCACAGCATAGGCCAGTGAATTCTTCTAATTCATCATCAGCCACCCAGTTTAAGATAAATCAGAGCCTTCAGAGACCTTCTCGTTATCCCATGAGGAAACTGAGGCCAGAGCTAGTAGATGACCTACAGTTATTGGCAACAGCATGCTGAGGGTTATAACCCCAATGTTACTAGGTCCCCTGAGCTTGTGCCTCCAAAAGAAGCCAGAGTTA
>NC_043711.1:90680540-90717736 GCF_006229205.1 Suricata suricatta | reverse complement strand
GGGGGGGGGGGGGGGGGGGGGGGGGGGGGGGAGGCGGCTGACAAGGCACTAGATGGAGACTGGCCAGGTGAGAACAGTTGATACACAACGGCCAGACAGAGGGACCACAGTGAGCCAAGGCAAGGCAGCTGGGAGGGGTGAAAACACTGGGATGTGTGGTGAGGGGGTGTCTATATATCGTTGAGGTGGGCTGCAGTGCAGAGTGGGCAGGAGGAATCAATATTCAGTGAAAAATCTGGGGAGAGTTTGCGGCAGTACTCCTAAAAGAAGAGTAATGGATGGAGGGCCTCATTTGGCCAGACTAAAACTTTCTGTGAAGCAACAACCAAAGGAGTGTGATAATACGTCAAAGGAGAACTTTAAATCAGTGCAACAGAAGAGAAACTGCAGAATGAGACACAACTCGGTATGCAAAAGTATGGTGGGGGTGCCTGGGGGGCTTGGTTGGTTAAGCCTCCGACTTAAGCTCAGGTCATGATCTTGCAGTTTGTGAGTTTGAGCCCCGCATCTGGCTCTGTGCTGACAGCTCAGAACCTGGAGCCTGGTTCAGATTCTGTGTCTCCCTCTCTCTCTCTGTTCCTCCCTAGCTTATGTTCCCTCTCTCTCTCTCTCTCTCTCTCTCTCTCTCAAAAATAGATAAGCATTAAAAAAAAAGACAATGTATGGTGAAAGAGGCCACTTACTATATGCCAGGAGCCACATGACAGGCTTTGCATACAATATTTCACTCAAGCTTATGAGGGAGATATTATCCCACTTTACAGAGGAGAAAATTAATGGTAAAATTTAAGCAACAAAGGTCACTCAGCTAGAAAGTGGCAAAGCCGGTATCTTAACTCCGCCAAAGTTCACCCTCATAACAATTATTCTATTTTGTCTCTCCTTTTAGAGACAAAGACCAATTATTTAAAAAACAGAATGGGAAGAGCAGGGTTATCCTTTTCCTATTTAGGAACACTTAACTAGATAACCCACTGCAAGCCACCCACCAAAATGTACTCTAAACAGATTAAAGAGTTAAGTATAAAAAGTCATGTTGTAGGGAAATAATCAGAAAACAGAACAGAATGTTTATCAGATCTACGGCAGCAAGATAACTTCCTCAGCCCTTGAAGCAATCACAGAGGAAGGGAGATTGACAGATTCAAATATATATGCATTAATATCTTCTGTAGAAGGAAGCATAATAAAACCAAAATGAAAAGGACATCAGACTAAGAAAATATCAGCACCAACTATGAGACAGTTAATATATACAACATAGAAATATTTCAGTCAAATTAAAGAGACAGCAAGATGCTGATAAACAAAAGGACACAGGACACAAACAGGAAAGTCATGTAAGAAACAAGTACATAGGGAAAATGTACACTTGATTTGATGACGGGAGAGGAAATAGGAAATATACATGAAACACACCTACCGTAATGAAAGGGATATTTCACGCCACTGCTGACATGGGAACCGTTTCCAGCCGACTGGAAAGCAATATGGCACCCACTCCCAAGTCAGATAGCCGGCCAAAAGCAAGGTAGATGAAAACCCAAGACCCCTGTCTCCTGCCTCAGGAGTCACCCTGTCAATACACTGCCTCTTTGTCTCAAGTACATCCAGTCTTGCTTAAAACAGTCTTCTGTCCTGAGGGTGGAGATGGTACCAGCAATGGATGGGACACAGTCTTTGTCCTCCTGAGCTTGTAATGTACTGAGAGGGATGGGACCAGGTATTGTAACGAGGGTGGTGAGTGTTCTGGGAGCCAGAATTCACAGGAGCCTAGAGACAGGCTGTGTGAGAAGACTTCACAGAAGGAGATGGCTTCTAAGTAGATCCACCTGCAGGATGAGCATAACTGGCCAGGTGACAAGAGAAGCCACCAATGGAAGGGAGAGGGCATGGGAACAGCACTCACCAAGACCAGGGCACTGGAGAAGGGGCCCATTTGCTGAACAGGGAGGCAGTGAAAGCCGAGATGCAAGGCAACAGGACCTTGTCCTGACAGAGCTTTCAGGGCTACACCAAGGAGTTGGAATCCCAGACTGGGAGCTGCACTTCACTTCACTTCACTTCATTTTTGGCAGTGGGGTGGGGAGCTGCATTTTAGAAGCTGGCCTCTGGCTTCAGGATGGAGAACGGACTGGGAAAGGTAAGACTGGAGCCTGTCTAGGAAGCCAAGCAGAAGCTGCTGCAGTGATTGGACGAGGGTGGGGAGGACCAGGAAGTAGGACTCTGAGCAGAACCTGGGCAGAGAAGAACATTCGATAAAGCAATAAGTAAAACAGTGTGGCAGTGATTCAAAGAGAGGCATTCGTGTTGAGGGCTAGAAAGAGAAGAAGGGCTAGAGCCAGAATAAAACCACGACAGTCCCCGGGATGTTTTCCAAACTACAGAACCGAGAGTCTCAGAGATGAATGAAAACTGCCACGAGCAAGGGATCACCCAGGAGTCAGAAAGGGGGTGACTCACATAGTTTGCAAACCCTAATTTCCTCTCCTTGGTCACACACTTCCTTCTGATTTCTTTTTCTGATGATTCATAAGAAAAAAAAATTCTCCTTTTAAATTCAAACCAGAAATGCTTCAGCACCTGAGCTCACCGTGCCCAAGCCATAACCTCTGCCCAGAGAAAGAAAACCCACCTTAACCCCAGACAGCTAAAAAGACACTGGCTGCCAAGAAACCAAGAGGAAACAAGAGGTTTCTGGCTATGCAATAGCTGACAGAGGTCCCCCGACCCTCCGTGCCCCAAGATGGTCTTGAGGGACAGCTCACACACACGAGTCCAAGCCCCTGAGCCAGCACTCACGGGGTTTCAGAATTCAGAATGTGTTCTGATTTCCAGAAAGGAAGTGAAAATCCCACAACTTACATAGTAGTTGGGGCAGGGTCTGGGGCCATACTTGCAGTAAAACACATTCCTCTCCTATAAATATCCACGCAAGGATTAAGTAAAAATTACGAAGAGTTTTATGTCAGTTCAGGTCAGGTTCTGGGGTCAAATGAGTTCACAGCATATTTACAAACCAGCATTCGGTGGTGGAGCTTCAGGGAGTTTAGAGCTGAAGCGAGCACTGGGCACAGAGGGGTTAGGCCCTTGTTGGCAGACCATCCCTCTGTGTGCCCATTTTACAGATGAGGTAAATAAGGCTCAGAAAAGTCAAGGAAACTGCTCAAAATCTCACACCTACTAGGTGGCTGAGCTGGGATTCGAGCCCAGACCTGACATCTTTCCCCGTATATTCATGGATTCTCCAGGCAGCTGAAATGCCAGGCAGAGCATTATTAGCATATGGGAAACACAGGCAGCACTGGGAGTGAGTCATGACCACGTGCAGCAGGAATCATGGTGCTACTCCCCCCGGGGGGGTCCCTGTAGCACTACCCGGGGGTCTCCTCAGGCTGGTCCAGGGGCATGCAGCCACCCAGGCCACACAGGCCCAGAGCTCCCCACACCCCCCACAGACATGGTCCCAGCCCCCACAGACCTCACAGCCCACTGAGGGAGGCAGGCAACAAACAAGCAAACGCACAAACATGGGCACAATTGTGATAAAAGACTGTGAAGCAAACAAGAGAACTGCAGGGATAGAAGACAGTGAGAAACAACTTGAAAAGGTCTCTCCCTAGAGGTAACAGTTAAAATGGGGGAGCCCTAGGGGCTCCAGGCAGAGGGATTACCAAGGACAAAGTCCCTGGGGTCAGCAAGCAGAAAGCTGTCATGTGGGGGAGAAATAACGTAGCTCGAGCACAGGGGAGGGACAAGGTTGAGATCAGAACAGTCAGGTGGGGCCAAAGCATATGAAATCCTGGGACCATAGTAAGGATTTGGATTTTATCCCAGATGGGAAGATTTTGGAGAGTTCTTGCAAAGGAGTAGCATGCTCTGATTTACATTTTACAAGATGACTCAGGCTGTCATATGGAGGATAGATTCTGTGAAACTCCTTTCTATGAGTCTCAATTTTCTCATCTACATAATGGGTTCACAAGAAACCTCAGGAAAAGCACAGCATATAGCTGCCTCTTAGAACAAAGACTGAATTTTCCCACCTAATCCCAAACCGGGAGAACCCAGTCTTAAATTGGCCATAAGCCACTCCCTTGATTAAAGTCCTTCAAAGGCTCCCACCTCTTTCCTCTGGTCCCCACGTCTGGCTTGAACTGATTCCAGCCACTCTCTCTAGCCGCATCCTGCGCCATCTCCCACTGGTCCTCTCCTCTTCTGCCAGCTGACCCACACCTGGAAAGGCCCTTTCCCTAAAGCACAAGGTCCCCTTCACACTGGCCTGACTGTCAGTCTTCCTTTCCTTCCTACAAACATTTGTTGAGCCCCTACCTCAGGCCAGCCCTGTCTCAAACACTGAAAGGCTCAAAAAGTGGCTGGAGCATTCATCTGAGCGTGCATGTGTGTTCACACATGTGAGTGTGCATGTGAAATACGAATCCAAACAAATCCAGCCTGACTCTCTTCTAATGGCTGGATGGGTTCTTATCCCCTCACTCGTGCATCCATTTACTGAAAGAATATTTATTAAGTATCTACTTGGGGTCCAGGCACTATTCCAGGGCCAAAGATCCCTGGAGCCTGCCTCTTGCACTGAAGACAGAAAGCAAACATAAAATGCAGTAATTAAGTCACTTCCATAGTATGTTAGAAGGTTCAAGAATTATGGAAAGAAGAAAAAGGTGAGCAGGTGAGATGGATCAGGAATGCCTGGATGGAGGCTATGTGAGTTTAAACAGGGGGTCAGAGGGCACCACACTAAGAAAGGGGCAGCTGGGCAAACTGGAGGGGGGTAAGGGACTAAGCCAGGGGAGCATGTGGGGGAGAAATAGCCTGTGCGAAAGCCCGGAGGTGAGACTGTATGGGTGAAGACCAGTAAGGTGAGGAGAGCGAGCAAGGGGGAAGGGGAAGAGATGCGAGAGAGGCAACAGAGAATGGAGTGCACCCCACAGATGGCACTGAGATTACTCCTCCCCAGAGAGAGGAAGCCAGCACTTTTTCCGCGGCCTTATCTGATGGCTGTGGTCAGAGGAGCCAGTTAGGGCAGGCGTGAGGGCTGCAAGAGCTCGGCACATCCGAGGAGCCTCGGTGGGGCCTCAGAGCAGCTGACATCCGCTCGGCCTGTGGCTTCTTCCTGTGGCTTCTGCATCTCAGGTCGCCCCAATGGGTGCTATTTTTGTTCCTGTTTGAGGTTCTGTGCAGGGCTCCTCTGTGCACGGTACTGGGGGCCACTGGGCTTGGCCCCTCTTTGGGTTTGCTCTGCTCAGAGCAAAGTATGAGAGCCATCTAAATGTTCCAAGTGCCTTGGGGACATTTACAGTCCAGCAGGTGGGAAAGAACAGGACATTTGTTATAAGAGTCATCTTGTCCATCCTCATGACCCTCCAAGATCAGAGAGGTTAGATCGTTTGTCCAAGGTAACACAGCCAAATCAAACTACAGGCTGAGGATCTAATCCAGTCTACCTAGGTCTGAAGGCCCTTAATTTGCAAGGAGTTCTTTGCATTTTCACCTAAACTAGTGTTTCCCAAGCAGATACTCTGTGCTGCATGGCCTTCCAGAGGGTGTGAGGATAAAGGTGTATCATACCTGGCTTCAGTCCCCCAGAGCATTAGAGCCCTAATAAGTAGGATTACAACAGGGTGGGTGCAGGGAAGGGTCCCTGGACCTGACTGTTGGGGGGGGGGCGCTCAGTGAGCAATCAGCGCAGGCTTCTGGAAAGCAGCGATGCCACAACCCTGTCCACAAGAATGAGCAGGAGTTCAAGGGGTAGAGGAAACACTCTGGACAAAAAGGTCTGCATGCACCAGAAGCACGACAGCTTGGTTGGTGAGGGAGGGGGCTTCAGGAAGCTGTACAGCAGTGATGGTTCCGCTTGGGAGGGAGGAGGCAAAAGCTAGCTCACTGAGTGCAAAAACTGAAATCAGACAGGTGCCCCAGCCCCCCACATTAAGGGTATCGGAACAGATCCAACAGGCTACAAGCAACCATCCAACAAAAGGCGTTCAGCAGGGGAGTGGCTCACAGAGATCCCGCTAGCTGTGTGAGGAGAGCGGACTCTGCAAGGGACGTGGAGGCAGGGAGGCCTGGGCAGAGGCTCCTATATCACCCAGGCAACAGGTGAAGTGGGGAGGTGGGGTTTTATCCTGCAGGAACAGCCACCAGGGAGTGGGGCGGAGAGAAGGGCCAGGGATGATGTAACCCGAGGAGCAGACGGTCACAGTGTTTACCAAGATGGGCATGACAGGAGAGAGGCATGGCTGGGGGTGGGGGCGTGTGAATCCAGACAGGGTGCATTTAGAGCCACTGTCTTCTTCAGATGAACCCTCTGGGGAGAGAATGTGCAGATCAAAGCGGCTTTTCTAGACTATCTCCTCATATTTGTAAGAGGCTGCTGCTCCCACGGCCACATACCAAGTAAGAGCCAGCGAAGGTGAGTGCATTGCCTAAAGTCTCAGCCAGAAATCAAGACAGGGAAGACTACAGATCCCGGCCCACCTGATTCCTGTATCAATGCCCAGCTGGAGGGGCACCCAAAAGCAGGAGGCCCCCACACTCTCCCTGGAAAATGGCACCCCAGCATCTGGGAGAAGCTGGAGAAATCACTTCCCATCTATGAGGTTTGAGGGCTCCGTTCGTGCTTATCCACACACGTGAACCCCACCAGGCCCCCTGACTGGACGGAGATGGTGACTCCCGGAGGCAAGCACAGCAGGTGCCGCAGAGAGAGCCCCCGCCGTGCCTGAGCGGCCTCCTCAGGAAACCTCACGTCCCAGCCTCTGCTCCCAATTTTATTAATTACTGGTTTGTGAATGCAGGAGGCAGCGGGAGGGAGACGGTCATCAGGGGTGCCACTAATTGCAGAAAGGAAATTAATTTCAAACATGAATTTATGTTTGAATTTCCAACACAGAATAGAATAGTAGGAGTTCATAGGACCAGCCTAAACTACTTTTTTCTAAGGGAATCAGAGACCAAAGGAAGGCAAAGAACTTACTCAAGATCGCAAAGCCATTGCGTAGGATGATATAAACACGTAACTCTGACTTCCCACTCCCTGGGCACCTTCACCCACTCCACAAATATCCATTAAGTGTCTGCTGTGTGCCAAACCCCGTGTGCCAGCAGATGGCCTGGGCCCTGTCAAAGGCTCCAAGGTCCTTCCCCAAGAGGGGAAGCACCAACACAACCCTTTATATACCTAATCCCATTTAATTCTACTAATCTGTCATTCTATATATAGGTAAGGAAACTGGCTCAGAGAGGTAAGTGACCTTCCAGAGACCACAGCAAACACAAAGCAGAGCCAGGAGTCAAAGCCATGTCTTCACCCTGGGTTTAGGGGTGTCTGGCTAGCTCATTGGGTTAAGTGTCCGACTCTTGATTTTGGCTCAGGTCATGATCTCACGGCTCATGAGTCTGAGCCCCACGTCAGTTAGAGTCTACTTGGGATTCTCTTTTCCTCTCTGACCCTCTCCTGCTCATTTGCTTGCTCTCTCTCATTCTTTCTCTCTCAAAATAAATAAACTTTAAAAAACCTTAAAACATTTACTTTTTTAATGTTTATTCATTTTTGAGAGAGAGAGATAGAGTGCTGGGGAAGGGTAGAGAGAGAGGGAAACACAGAATCTGAATCAGGCTCCAGGCGGTGAGCTGTCAGCACAGAGCCTGATGCGGGGCTCAAACTCATTGACCACGAGATCATGACCTGAGCCGAACTCGGATGTCTAACCGACTGAGCCTCCCAGGCGCCCCCGCCCTAAAACATTCAAAAAGAAACCTGGGTTCAGCTTCTGTTCCCCAGGTCTGGGGGTACTCAGGAGTGGTGATACTCCAGTCACATCCTCCTTTCTAAGACTACTCCCATCTCCCTTCCAAAGCCTTTCTCCCCACCCTGGGCTCTCAGCTAACACTCATATACTGGCTTGCTATTGTCCTGAGACCCCACCAGTACAATGCTACTATTCAGAAAGCTGTTCAAGAAGCATTAAAAATAAGACTCAATCTGTTTTAAGACAACCAGTAAGTCCTTGTACTTAACCCCTCCTCTCCCAGTCAAGAGCCACGGATGTGACCAGAGACGTGGAGAAATCCGTACTAGACAGGGCTGTGAAGCAGCATGTGGCCCTGCATCCAAGCACCTTAAGAAGAGAACCAAAACACAGGGTCTCTGGATTGAGGCACAAGGAGGAGAGCTCCCTAGGTCATACATGTGCGTGCACACGTGCACGCGTGCGCACACACACATACACACACACACACAGTGTTAACCATGGAGTTCCAAGCAGAGCTTCTAGGTCATTTGTTCATTTGTTCACTCAACATTTATGGAGCCCTACCACATACAAGGCAAAGTGTTAGGCAGCATGTGTATGCACACAACACACAATCATCACAACACAAGGAGGGAGGGATCACTGTCCCCATTTTATGGACAAGCAGACGGAGACTAGCAAAGCTCAAAAAGCTGGCCCACAGATTGTATTTGTGGCAGAGCTGAGATCTGAAACCAGTACCTAACCCAGGCATTCCATGGCTATTTCCTCAGTGGCTGGCTGGCTCCAAAGCCATCCCCAGCCAACCGAGGGTCTGTGGCCTCTTGCCTTTAAACCCAGAGGGCAGAAAGTGGAGATCACGCCAGGTTTCTTGGTCTCTCTTGGTTCCCTTGGGACATTCCAAGCAAGGGAAAGCAGGCTTGAGAGGGCAGTTTCCGTTTCTGGCACACACGTGTGTGAAGCCAGCTTGTCCACAACGACTGTGATAAATCAGAGCACCAGAAGAGGTCAGGCCTCCTGCTCAGTCGGGTGCAGCCCTGTCACCTGCAACAAGCCCCACCCCCGGGCTCAGCCAACTCCCTCCCCGAAGACAATCTCCCCAGCGTAGCTGGAAAACGCCATTAATGGTAGGTTTCTGCATTCAAAATCTCTGTCACCTATTATGTGTGTATGTGTTTGCCCTTAAATCTGTAACAATGTCAGAGGTGCCTCAGTTGGTTAAGCATCCAACTCTTGATTTCAATTCAGGTCATGATCTCATGGTTCATGAGTTCAAGTCCCTGGTCAGGCTCCATGCTGCTGGCGCAGAGCCTGCTTGGGATTCTCTGTCTCCCACTCTCTCTGCTCCTCCCTCACTTGAACTCCATCTCTCTCTCAAAATAAATAAAAATGAACTTTAAAAAAAAATCTGTGACGATGTCCTTCCTCATCTTTTGCTATCCTTGCTTTTACAACAGGATGGCAACTGGGTATCCCAAAGGCTTATATTTCAATATCCCCAGTGGACGAAAGAAAAAGGTGGTACTTGCAGATCTGGGGAGGAAGTTTTACTGATTCCACAAACTCCAAAACCCAATGGAAGCAGCAGCTCACCCTCCGTTCCAAGTGACAGCCCCAGCGATTCCTCACCCCTCCTGCCCCTCCTTCCCTCTCCTCACCCAGGTATCTTCTGAGCTCCTGCTATGCCATGTGTTATCCCTACCCTTGTTTCTGGTCTGAGTTGGCCAGACCCCCCACCCACACCTGGCCAGGCCCACGGCAGGGTGTGCTGAATGGATGAACTAACGTTTCCTGAGCACCCTGGGCAGCTACGATGCTCAGGGCACCAAGACCTGCCCCTCCCGGGGCCAATTCCAGTCACTTTAAGAACTCCCTTTCAAGAAGGAGCTGCCAAGTGCAGGCCTCCTGGAGCCCTCCCAAAGCATCTTCATTGCATAGTGTGACAAGCGCCAGTCCAGGTCCCTGCCTGCCCCCACCCGGGCACTGTCTGTCTTCACCCCGCAGTGACAGCCTGCCTGTCTCCACCTCAGGAGCTGGTGGGCACCCGCTGCTTACCTTCTGCTGAAACACACCTGCAATGCACCAGCGTCTCCCAAGTAGAAGGAGCCCGCGTCTCATTCCACAGAAGCCCTGGCAGAGAGAGAACGCGCCCGCGACAGCCTCTGTGCGATTCTGCTGCATAATCAGCAGAGAAAGAGGAAAAAATGCCAGAAATAGCAAGCTTTATAAGCCCTCCTGACAAGTCTTGGTCCTCTATTGGCTGGAAGCCCGGCACCCCGGCCCCCCCCCCATCCCATTCCTATAAGGTGAAATGGAAAAACCTGTTATTTAATCTTTTATCAAAATCCATCTTCTATCCCAGTCTGGGCCTGAGTGTTTGGAGCTCCTGGCAGTGGTCTCCACACCAGGTTTCAGCGGGAGGCAGGGGAGGCGGGCTCGTTCTGCATCGTTTGTGGCTTACGAGCCTTCCCCACTCACGCAGGCTGCCTCGGGAGCAGGTATTGAGCCGGAAAGGCTTCTGGAAGGCAGCCTGGCAGCACCTGTCAACATGTGAAAGTTGCATGCCATTTCACTTGGCAGTCAGACTTCTGAGCATCCATCCTGCAGAAATACCTGCACTGGCGTGCATGGTGCACACCCACAGATGTTGCTTGTTACAGACAAGAATCGGGGGCACACTAAATGTCTAAAACCAGCGTCATGTTGGGCAGAATAAAATATATCCATTCTGTGCAATATGATGGAATGAGGAAGGTCTGCAGGTGCTGACTTGGGACTGGTTGGGAGAAAGAGTCAAGGGCATGACCCCATTTTTATAAGAACGACAACTATGTGTGTGTTTGGATGCGCACCGTAAAAGATGCCAAACTGTGAATAGCGGTCACCCTGGGGAGTAGGATACGGAGGTATATTCAGTCACTGCCTTTTCTTTCTTGTCTTGTTTTTTCTTCTTTTTTTTTCTTTTCCACAAGCATGTACGAAATTCATAATTTAAAACAAAAACATGAGAGCCTGCCTGGTTCCTTCCCAGTCCTCTGAGGCTAGCAGGCCAAGGGCCAAGGTCACCCACCACGAGGCTGGATCAGGCTTGTGACAGGGCTGGTCTGAGGCACTATGGGTCCCGATGGAGTCTCGTTAGCTTCCACAAAAGTGCAGTTAACTCAGGGCTCCGTGAAGAACGTGGACTTTGGAATAAGACAGAACTGGGGCCAAACCCTTGCTCTGCCTGCTGGAATGGTTAGCTTCCCTGAGCCTTAGTCTCTTCATCTGTAAAATGGGGATGGCAGTGTCTATTAAGTGCCATGTACTGGGCCAAGCCCTCTTAAACCAATTTTCATTTTTGGACATTTCAGAAACACCAGAGGCTGCTGAGGAAGCCTCACAGAGCCGAGGACACTCAGAACTCAGGGATAGGAGTTCTGGGAATCACCCCAATATTGAACACTGGTAACAATAATAAACTAAGTGACAAGAACGACTTGGGGAACACATGGTGATAAAAGAGACTGACGCCCAGCATATCTGCGTGAGAAGGGGGCAGAGGGATTAGAAGGGGCTCCGGAGAGGAAGGGTCTTGTGTCCATACCTCTGCCCCCTTCTCGTGCTGTTCCCTCGGCCTGGATTGCACTTGCCCAGGCCCTCACACAGCTGACTTCTCATCCTTCACATCCTGCTCGGAGATCTCCTTCCTCCCCAGAAAGGGCTCCCTCTGACTCGCCCACCCTAAATTACACTCTTCACAGCACATCCCTCCAGCCAATGTTTTCTGGTTGTTTATTTTGATGGATGCTTTTCTTTCTGCTTATTGTTCATCTTCCTCATTAGGCTGTGAGCTCCATGACGGCCAGGACCCCTCTGCCTTGCGCATCTCTGGGTCTCAGCTGCTAGAGGGCCTGACACACAGCAGGTGCTCAACAAATACAAAGTACACACAATCTGTAGATCCAAGGCCCAGATCCAAGCACATGGAGCTTGTTTGAAGAAGAGGGAGATGTAGATCTTGCACTATGATAGAGAGGTAGAAATGTGAGGCATATTGAAGATCTGGAAACATACACACAAAGCTGGGGGAGTGCTAGAAAAGTCCATCTGTGAATGCTTGTACTGGCTTAAGATGGGAAAGGACTTCCTAGGCCCAAACTCACTTGCACATGGACATTTCTTTCTTTATTACAACATTATTTATAAGAAAATAGAAGTGAAGGGGAAGAGCACTGGGTGTTGTATGGAAAACAATTTGAAAATAAAATATTATGGAAAAAAAAAGAAAATAGAAGTGAGAATAAAATCCATTGATAGGGGATAGGCTCAATAAATCACAACTCTCTGTTCAGTGGAATAGTATGCAGCCAGGCAAATGACCTGCATTTACTGATCTGGAAAGAAGCCCATAGTGCTTGCTGGATGTTAAACTTTCTAGCTGGGAATCAGAGACTCTGATGATCAAAAGATATAACTTATTGTCACAGAGAAAGTGTGAAGGTAAAAAGCCCTCAGTTATCATGTATTAATCCACTCACTCAATAGTATTTTCTGTTCTGTCAGCCTACTCCCTACTCTATGCAAAGAACAGTTCCAGGCATGAGGGCAGTGTGTGATTAGGACGCGGTCCTTGCCCCCAAAGACACCGCAGCTCACGTGTGTAGGTGAGATATTAGTATAGAAGGAGACAGTGCTCCAGCCAAGGACCTCAGGGTCACTGGCTGAGTGTGGACGGAGGGAGAGGGCTGGGTCCACAGCAACGGGAGGAAGCGTGGTAAGAGGCAGAGGTGGGGTGCCGTGGGACAACTACATTCTCCATCAAACACTGAACTCCACCACGTGCAGGAGTTCTGGGCTTGTGACCAGGCTGTCCCCAGGTGTGCAGGCACAGAACAGCTTCCGGGCTGGGACTCATTCAGCCTGAGAGCGCCTGCCCCATTAAACACCTGGGCCAAGGTACCCAGTGCAGAGGGGCGGGGGTCCCAGTTCTACAGACCCTCTGCTCAGCTCCTTCTGGGAGAACTCAGCATTTTTTAGTTTTATTTTTATTTGGGGCATTTTGAGGCAGCTCGATGGTTACGGTTCAAAACACAGAGAGATGACTCAGCTTCATGTGAAGGAGCCGAAGTCTTTTGGAAAGATATTTCTGTGTTAATGCTTCTCTCTTCTCGGCCACAGAGGCAGCTCACCCTGGCTGCCTTGTTTTCTTCACTTTCAGCTGCTCCTGGAGTTGGGGGCAGGGACAAGAGCCAGACTCTGGGGGCCAGACTGCCTGAGTCTGAATCTTGGCACTGCCCCTTACTAAGAAGACGTGGACAAAGTCAAACCCTCTCTGAGCCTGTGTTGACGTGAGACTGCCTTGTGTGGCCCTTGTGCAAAGCTGCCATCACTCGTGGCGAGCGTCTGGTCCCAGGCCCGGGACAAAGCGAGCGGACAATAAATATTAGTGTTAATAACAACAGCCAACCATGCTGACCTTCTAACATGCCTGGGTGACGTCACTTAATCCTTACATGCTGCTGAGCACAAGCTCCCATTTTATGGATAAACTGACCAAGGCTCAAAGCAATGGGCTGGCTTGAGTTTCCATCTTTCCATTCAAGAGGGTCAGTACACACACCCCAGGCCGACTCAGCAGCGAGTCTGTGTCAGCTCTTTCTTTCTGCCTGCTTCTCTTGGCACCAACAGCCTGGTGCACACCAGCCTCTCACTGCCTTTATCTGCAAAATGGGGACAATTTTCTGAGATTGTTGAAATATTCTAGTTATGGCTTAATAAAAATAATTCCATGAGGGTGCTCAGAAACCTTCAATGACATCACATCATTCCTCTCTCTGGGACCAGGAGTCAAGAAAATGCTGAGCCTTTCATGTGCCATATCCCAAGGAGAGATACGAAGCTGGGCAAACACCCTCACAGGTCAGGAGAAGCCCCAAAATGGGAAAGAGGTGCAAGGCCATGCAAAAAAGGACTTTAAAATGATCCATCCTGTACCTGTGCCATGACATTAACACAGGGTCTGTCCTGGAACAGATGTGAAAAAAGGAAAAAGTTGGGGTAGGCGAGCACATGGTACCCCCAGACCATCAAAACCCGGCTTCCATGCCCGTTCCCCTGCATTGCCCTGGGGTACATGTGACAGGGCAGCCTTAATAGTAACTGACTAATTGTAAACCCTGTGATTACCAGGGCTGATTTCCATGGAACTTCCTTTTACGGCACCGAGAACCTCTCACGAGCCTAATTGCCAAGTTCAATTTTAGCTCTGTCACATCCCGCCATCGCTGCTAACTAAGGCGGCTGCCTCCTTGCCAGGTAAGCTGTAATGAAGTCGGCTCCCTGCTTCATTTCACAATATTGTGATGCCCCCGTCAGCACCTGTAAATGTGGGGAGTTCTGAGCTGCTGTGGAATAAATCTCGCCCAAGGGAAGTGATTAAAGCCGCTTTGCGCCTCTGAGGGGCCTGTCTGGACCCTCACACCCACTGGGGCACCGTGGTTGCTTCATCCCATGTGCCTCCAGCCACTGTGGGGCCACACTGCACACGTGACGGTGCACAGGATCCCACCTCCCTTCATCCTCTGTAAATGCCTCCCACTTTCTCCGCCACCCCGCGACCCTCCAGGAGTTCGAACTCATGGCTGACTGCACAGTCTCACAGGTGGCCCTCAAGTAGTAGTCCTCAGCCACACGTGCTCGTTTGTGGGGCTTATGCCTCCTTGTGTCACAGTGCCCCACTGGCCTTGGCATCGGTCCTGTTATTAAACAGCCTCCACCTCCCACACATGAGACTCCCCCTGACTGGGTCCCAACAGCAGAGCTGTGCTCCAGGCACTGCCGGACTTTGCGTGGGCTTCAGCTTTCGTCCAGGAATCGACAGGAGCTAGCCATGACAGGGCAGACGGGTGAGAATGTGCCCTCTGAGCGCCCACGCCTCGCTGGGCATGCGCCAGGTACTTTATACCCACGTAATCCCTACAATCAGCCGGAGCAGCCAGGAAGCACGGTCTCATCCCCCATTTTACATTTGGGGAAACTGATGCCTGAGAACTTCCATGAGGCTGGCAAGAGGAATCTCTTCCTGCTCCAATGCCAGTTAAGACTGTATTTCTCGTGAGGAGCTGCCAAGCCTCTTCCCCCTTATCAAAGAAATCCTGGAGCAAATCTGTTTCCCTTTTCACTCATCTGCTAGGAAGCCCAGAACTGGATGGGTATGCTGATTTCTATAACTGCAGAGCCCAGAGCCGACATACCTGCTTTCATTTTCCACCTAGAATCTATTCTATTTTATATTTTCTTTGGCTCTAATTTTGGAATGTATTAAATACGCTTTTATATCTTCCTATGTGTTCTTGTCACTGAAGAACCAAAAACAAACAAGCAACCACCAAAAGTCAGACTCTGAGAGGTTAGGTGGGTGTCCCCAGATCCCCAAGCAGGCCCAGCGGTGCCATCTTCTTCCTCCCCTCCACAGCCCAAAGCACTTTCTGAGCATTTGCCCCTGCCAAGCACAAGGACAGGGCCTGTTCTATCCACACCAACTTCCCAACACGAGGTAACACGAACAGCAGCACATACTAGGGTATTGCTCCCAGGGACTGCTTCCTGAATTTACACAAATCGGTTCTCCAGACAACCCTGTTAGGTAGATGCAATTATTATCCCCATTGCACAGAAGAGGAAACTAAGGAACAGGGAAGTTAAGTAACTTGCTGGATGTCCACAGCTAGTAAGTGTCACAGACAGGATCGGAAGGAAGGCTTTGGGCCCTACTGTCCATACTCACTGCAGTGCTGTCAGCTGGATCACCAGATCCCTCAGTTTACAGACGAGACAAAGTTCCAAGAGACAAAGGGATCGTCTAAGCCTGGACTTTGACTCTCCAGGCTGGAGATGTAGAGGGAGAAGCCAGCGGCTCCAGAAAGCCCCACTCTCCACATCCAGCCAAGGCAAAGCCATGCTTCTAGAATCAAGGGTACAAGTCCACTCCTGCCAGAGGTGTGCAAGGAGGCTGCCAGGCTGAAACACAAGAACTGGAAACCTTCTCAGTCTCCAAGGCCACCTTAGCCCCTCCACCTCCAATGCTGCCACCCTGGACCTGTGTGGTGGGGCAGGCATTGCAAGCCAGCAGCCCCCGCATGGGAGCTGACAAACATACTCTTCCCAGCCACACGGGTGCCTGAGCCTCCAAATCAACCAAAGGCAGTATGGAAATGAGTTCTGAAGCATGAAGACCCCGGTTCAAATCCCACCTCTGCCTCCTACTAGCTGTGAACCTCAGGGAAGGGTGAGCCTCTCTGTAAAGTGGGGTCTTAATGCCACCACCTTGCTGGATGTCTGTGGACACTGGCAGAGCCCACTGGCCCTGTGCCCTCCCTCCCTCCCAGACTAGATGCATGGCTGTTTTGGTGCTGCTCTTTAACAGCGTCCTGGCAACTCCTCCCAGGGCATCCAACAGGAGATGACAGAGGGAAGGGGAGGGAAGGGACTTCTCTCATTCAGGACATGCTTTCTGGGACAAGACTGAAAAATGAAATTAAGTAATAAACTATGAGGTTGAATAAAAACCCAAAGTCAGGACTGATTTCTCTATAACTGGTCAGTCCTACCTCAGGCAGGGAGAAGGGCTAAGGGAGTCCCCGTGGATCACCCCACCGCTGGTGGACATCTGTGACATCCCCTGGCCATCAGCAGCAAGATGGGCTGCCGGCCATGTGATGCATCCGGGTTGCCATGGTTTCTGTTTACTCTGGGGCCTGGTAGAGAGAAGCGTTTGCTCCATTCCGACTTGCAGTCCCTGAGGCCCCTGCACTGTCCTCAGCCGCACACAGGAAAAGCCTGTATGCACAGAAGAGGCGCGGGGATGAGCGCGGCCACCACAGGCTCCTCCCCAGCCAACCCAGGGTAGACGGCGCCAGGCTCCCCATTGTCAGAGGAGAAAACTGAGGCTTGAGGCTGGTGGCACTTGCCCGGAGTTTCATGGTGATGTCACAAAGAACAGGGATTCAAACTTGAATTTGTCTGACTTGCCCCATTTCTCTAGTTCGGTGCTGGCTCATTTATGATCATTATTCTGGCTGCCAGAGACCTCAGGCCTTTCTAAAACTGCACCCCCTGATGTGCCTTGAAAGAACGTACCCAAGGCTCAGTGACATCAAGGGCAGCCCCCAGGGGTCCAGGCACTCAGGTCCCCACCCTCAAACTCATCACATCCTCAGTTCATGGTTCAGAGATCACTGGCCGACAGAACTAAGTCCACCCAGCACTCCAGACCTGCCCCTCAACCCTAACATATGACCTCTCTCTCACTACCTCTTTCCCCTTTCCGAGCTCAAATCCCTCCTCCTCCACAGGGATTTCCTGGGTGCCTACATGAGCATCAATCTCTCCCTCTTCCCAAAGTCCACCAAGCCCAGCTGCACCATGTATAAGCTGTCCATGGAAAGATCTTTCACCGCCTCCCTACTGAAACTACATCACATGGGGGCTGCTCAGGGGACATCTATGAACCAAAAGTTCCTTTCTCAGTCCAAGCATGCTGTCACTTAGAGGGAACTGGCACTTCAATGTGTGCTCCTTCCACAGGACCTTTGCACATGCTGTTCTATCTAGAATGCCTACCCTGCCCCCACCAGGGAGCAATCAATGTGTCTTCTTGTAACTCCTGAAGGCCTCTCTGGCCCTCCATTACCTGGCCTCACAGCACCTGTGCAGCTCTCCTTGACTAACCTTGTCATGCTCCCATTTTGTTTCATTAGGTCATTACAGGTCTCTTAATTCACCCTGAAGTTCCCGCCACGGTGCCTGGCACACAGCAAGGGCTCCACAAATGTTTGCCGCCAGCCATGAGAGATTATAAAGACAACCGCGGGTCCTCCCGTTTCTACATCAGTGCCCTCTGCAGAGTGATGTCACTGGTCCTCTTATCAAGAGATGGAGTCTCTTTCTTCACACCTTGAAGCTGGGCTTAGCCATGTGACTTTACGTGGTCACTGAAGACAGCAAAGGTGTCAGAAGGAAAAACTTGAAAGGCACCAGTGAACTAGAGCATCTTGCTCTTGCGGCACCAGGATCCCTGAAGCATGAAGTGAAGGAGCTGGGCTAGCCTGCTGGAAGAAGAGGTTTTGGGGAGAGCCCAGCCAACATTCAGCTGGCTCCCAGCCAGCAGCCGGCCAACCACCGACCAGGTGAGTAAGGCCAACTGATGACAGATGCAGAAGGGAGCCCCGCAGAGACCAGCCAGCCCGTGCCCAGAGTCCTCCAGCTACCCCCCAGATTGTGAGCTAAATAGAATGCTTGCCTTGAAGCACTAATTTTGGGTGGCTTTCATGCAGCCACAGACAGCCGATACGGGGGCTAACAGAAGAGCACTGGCCATGACACGCTCACAGCCAAAGAACAAGTGTCTGGTCTATACGACATCAAGCTGAGAACAACAAAAGCCTCTTGGGACGCAGCAAGCAGGTGCGGGGTAAGGCCCAGGCCCCTGGGTTTGAGCCCTCCTGGCCTATGCCCTTGGCTTGAGCCTGGACAAGGAGGGCACTCACCTCTGTCTCTGCAGTGGGAACTACATATCCTATGCCAAGTCTTCTAGGTTGGGATGATTGAGTCTAAGCAGGGAACACATGTAAAAGGGCCCCTCAAAGGAAGCTAATGATCCTCGGCACAGGGTGCAGAATAAGCATCATGACTTCAGAGCTAGACCGTTCTGCTACCTGCAGGCTGTGTGACCTTAGACAAGCTTCTCGACCTCTCTGAGCTTCTGGTGTCACCTGACCAGGTGTCAGGTGGCTGTGCCATGGTACAAATATTATGTACCTCACAGGACTACTGCAAGGGCTAAGTGAAATGGCATACATACGACCCCTGGCACATAGTATGGATCTGGTAAACAGTAGCTCCTCCTCTGTCCCCTCCCCCACTTAGCAGATACCTCCCACACTACAATCTTCCCCGCGCCACCCCACTCAGCGGTAACAGTTTCCATGTTTGATATCAACATCCTGTGCCAGGTGCCAAGTTGTGATTGTAGCTTACATAACATCCTGAGAGAGAGAGAGAGAGAGAGAGAGAGAAAGAGGTTTACCTGAAGAATGAGAAAGAGCTGGATGTGGCCAGCTTTCACTGAGGGGGAAACTCGGGCCACGGATAAGAGAGTAAAGAAAGCTGAAGATGATTCAGACCTGAATCCTCAGCCTCAAAGTCTTGACACACCCAAGCCCACATCTACCTTCATCTGGGACAACTGTCTGTGGTCCTTCCTCCCTTTGCCTCCAAGGCTCAGGCATGCAGCTTGGGGCTGGCCAGCCACACAGGAAGGAGGGAGGCAGGAAGGTAGGCTTGTCACGTGGTGAAGCAACCAGCTCTTCCCTCCACTGAGACAGCTGGCAGCAGTGTCATTCCAGGTCTTCTGTCCCACAGAGCGCCTACAGCAAAAGCAGAAGCCGCTCTGCCCCCAAGGACCCCAAATGCCAAGAAAATGGTCTACAGAAAGGGTCAAGGATGGACTCCACCCCACCCTCAGTGGACATGCATGCATGCTTGCACGTGCGCGCGCGCGCACACACACACACACACACACACACACACACACACACACACACTGATGAAGATGCTGAACCAGGGGAGACAGAGGCACCAGTGTGGGGCAGGAAGAGCCCCAGAGCAGAGGGGCACAACACTGGTTCACTCCCCTTGCACATACCACGCCCGACCCAGAGCCCTCTGAGGCTCCCCAGTGTAGGACCCCAACTCCAGGGCCTGGCACTCAATGCCCTTCCCAAGTTGCAGGTTTTACATCTTCTACCACACAAGCCTGTACCCATCCAGACAGCTCTGCCACAGTTCCTTAAGCCACTGGTCTCCTTGGCCTTGGCCACACCCCCTCCCTGTTTGGTGCAGTCATGGAAGTGGAAAATGGGGGTCCTAGCTCACAGGTTTGGGTTCCAGTCCCAGTGTGACTATGGCCCCGTCACCTCACTCCTGGTGCCTCAGCTTATCTGACAGCAGGATCAGCTTCTATGCCAAGTGTGGTGGTGAAGAGCAAATAAATAATGTAAGTGAAACATCCATACCATGATCGATACTAAATTAATTGCTCTTCTGCTCTGCCCTCCTCTCTAGGTCCTCATCCTGCCCTTCCTGGAGGTCCTGCTGAAACCCCTCCCTCTTCCAGGAAGCCCTCCCTGAACACTCCAGGTCTCAGGGATTCTTTCTCCCCCTCGCCCCCTCTCTCCCTTCATCTTCCCTTCCCCCTGTCTCCTCTCTCCCTTCCTCCTCTCGCCCTCCTCACCACCCCACCTTGGGCTCTGAAGTAAGAGTTGTCTTACCCTGTACAGACCCCTACCTATCTCTCCCTGCGGGTTCCATCACAACCTAAGGAAAGAAAGGACCAAGGACCAATTAAGACCAAAACCTTGTGAGGCTGCAGCACAGTGCCCAGAGAGCAGAAGTGGCTTACCCAAGGTCACACAGCAGAGTTCAAGCAAGAGCCAGCAGTCCATCTCCCTGTCCACACTCTCAAGGCTATCAGACAAGGATACAGTGTGTGGATACTCCTGAGGTCTTACCCAGATCCCCCTTTTAAGCTCTGCACCCATCCCCCGGTAACTGTGAGTGCTAATGCCCCTTCATCTACAGAAGGGCCCTTGGCTGATAGGAGAAAAGCATAGGAAGCATAACACCTCTCCCCCACCCCTTTCTGAGGAAGCCCATGACCAGTGACCAACTTGACAAGGGTGTGCAAAAGGCCACCCCCAGCCCTGACCTCAAGATGGGACCAGCTCTGGGGCCCCTGGGTGGCTCAGTCGGTTAAGCGTCCGACTTCAACTCAGGTCATGATCTCACGGTTTGTGGGTTCAAGCCCCGTGTCAGGCTCTGTGCTGACAGCTCAGAACCTGGAGCCTGCTTTGGATTCTGTGTCTCCCTCTCTCTCTGACCCTCCCCCATTCATGCTCTGTTTCTATCTCAATAATAAATAAACATAAAAAATTAATAAAAACAAAAAGATGGGACCAGCTCTGTAGAGCCACTCTTTCTCCAGGATGCCCCGTGAAATCAGGCTGAAGCAGGTCTGCACCCCTTGCTCACCTCCTTCCCCAGGCTTGTTCTGGGCCCCCACACCCCTTCTTGGGAGAGCACACAACTGCATCTCTTTGACAAGCATCCTTGATTCAGGCTGTGCTTCTTGGGAGCTCAGCCTGACACGAAGGCCTTTACTTCAAATTGTGGTCCACTGACCAGTAGCCCAGCATCTTCTGGATCCTGTTAAGACTCGCAAAATCTCCGGCCCCACTCCAGGTCTACCAAATTGGGATCTGCATTTTAACAAGACCCTAAGTGATCTACATGCACGTTAAAGTCTGAGAAGCTCTGGCTTAAGGTAGGTAGTCACAGGCAGCTTCAGGGACCATCCAGCAAACGTGGTACTAACAAAACATGCCATCTGTTACAGCAAATAGACAGCTACTGTGGGCGTCACCCAACCCAGCCGGTGTGGACATAACCACCCCACGCACCAGTGTGTCACCTCCATGGCCCACCCTCTGGTGAGTTTGAGCTCCAACATTACTGAGGTTCAAGCTTTATGTCCTTCCGGCTTGAGCTCCAACCCCACACACCTTACTTGGTCACCGGAATTGTTTCCCTGCACTGGTCAGTTAAAGTCTTTGCCTCTACCCCTTCTGGAGGAGACCACACCCCTAACACCAGACAACTGAGGAAGATTCCCCAAGGGCAGCCCTGTGGAAGATGCTAGAAAGAGGGACAGTTAGGATTCTCCAGTGCCCTGGTGGGTAGAGAGGGGGAACAAGGCCATGGATGTCTCTGCCCTGGAAGAAGAAAATTCCTGGCCTGCCCTGAGTCAGAAACCCCTCTTCAATGTGGTATATATACACAATGGAGTACTACATGGCAATGAGAAAGAAGGAAATATGGCCATTTGTAGGAAAGTGGATGGACCTTGAGGGTGTCATGCTGAGCGAAATAAGCCAGGCAGAGAAGGACAGATACCATATGTTTGCACTCATAGGTCTAACAGGAAATTTTCAGAATGATCTAGCTTCAAGAAAAGCAAGCAGTGAGTAGTGCTTAAGAAAAATTGATTCAGTATCTAACGGATAGTTGATACCTGTCACAACACAGCATTTTATATACTGTAAAGTGAAACTGCAATACAATCTAAGTTTATTTTGGGAGTGTTTGCTGTATCATTGGATTTAATGAAATGTTTAGAGGTGCAGTAGGCATGACTTTGAGTAGATAATGAGAGAAAATGCAAAATGCTAAAAAAAAAAAAAAAGAAAGAAAGAAACCCCTCTTCAGAGGCCCCATCCAGCCACCCCAGGATAGGAGCCCCTCATCCTGGTGTGAGCCCCTCAGAGACCCTCTAAGGGGTTGTCCATGACCTTTGCAAAACTGAAGGCAATAACCGAGTCCTATGTGCCGAGCGGACCCCAGGGCCAGCCCCGGAGGCTGCAATAATCCGGACGTGTGTTTGGACAGGAACACCCTGCAAAGCTCCGTCAGCTCCGCCTGATGCCTGAGGAGGGAAGCGGTTCACCTTTCGTTAATCGTCCTAATTCATTTTTTATTACTAACTTTCCTGTTTTCTATTTGCCATCTGATTGAAGATATTACCAAAGGCATTTAAACAGCATCAGACCGTACCACGATGGCAAACATAACTCTTTTTATTGAAATCTGCATTAATACACATATAATTCCCTCATCACAAAGACCTCATGGTCCACACGTTACACCCTAAGTGAAGGCAGACTTGACCAGGGGCTTATACACAATCGAGGGTTCGTCAAAAGACAATAAGCCGCATCAGGAGGGTGTGACAAAATGGGTGCTTTCTCGTGCTGCTAGGGAACATGAATGACTCTTCTGGAAAATGACAGGACAACCCAAATCAAGAAATCAAGAGCCATAAAAGTGTCCCCTTTGGGCTCTGCCTTGACCCACAGCCAAGAGCCTGGGTCTTGTGGCGATGGTGGGAATGTTCTGTATCCGCACAGCCCAGTGACTACTGAGCACTAGTGTGACTGAGGAATGCAATTTGATTTGATATTAAATTTAAATAGCCACATGTGGCCAGTGGCTCTCACATCGGACGGCGCAGTAAGCCATCACCGAGTCTCTCCTGAACAACAGTAATCACGGCATCCGCTCTTGCCCCCATCCAATGTTTTCCCCAGAAGACAGCCACCAAGATTCTTCTAAAATGCAATCCACCTCAGCTCCCACTGCCCTTGAGACAAAGTCCAAGCTCCTGGACGTGGCCTTTAAGGCCCCATGTCCTGGGGACAAAGAGCATCCCATCTCTCAGGGAGCCGAAGGTGTTCCAGGTGCTGGGGGGGCACTGACAGAGGCACAGGGGACAGCAGCTAAGGCCTCTCAGAGGGGGTGGCCCTTGAAGAGAAACCTCAAAGACCTGTGGGCAGGAGTTCGCCAAGCAGGCGGGGAATGCTCAAAGCAGAGGCATGGCGGTCAGAACTGCTCCCACGGACCCGCGCCTTTGTGAGGCTGATATTCCAGCCGTGCCGGCGGGACATAAACAAGAAACACAACGAACAGGCAAACTGTGGTCCATGAAAAGAGAAAAGTCGAGACAGTAAGGGGTTCCTGGAGGACCCGGTGGGGCAGAACAGTCTCCACTGAATATTCGGAAAGAGAAGTATCCACATAAACACTGCTCTTTAGTCTGCGTGGTGGGGTCGTGGCAGGGGAGCTGCCTCCCCACCCTGCCGTGTCCTAAATGTGTTGGCAGGTAATGTCATCTTTGTAATTTATAGTTTAATATAAAGAAGGAGGTGATCACTTCAGGAGAGAAGTCACCCAAAACTCCTGCTCACTCGACAGAAGCGTTCCCATGAGCTGGAGATTGTGTTATCTCTGAAGGCCAGGCCCGCCAGGCCCCAGATACCCCAACCTGGGCAACAGGGAGTGGCACCTCCTCCCAAAAGCCGCAAGGTCACCACCAGCAGGGAGACGGGAGGTGGACAAAACAGGGGCCTGAGGTCTCCCAGCCCTTGCCCCAGAGAGCCAAGCATTGATTAAAATCCAGAAAGTTTTAAACATCAGCCCTCTTGATTCACACTTCAACTTTCTGTCTTGGGCTCAGCTGGAGGGGAGGGGGGGGATGTTGTAACAGTGGGAATTCACATTTATTAACATTTGCAGGCCAGGTCGCCTAGGTAGCTCAGTCGAAAGAGCATGCGACTCTTGATGTCAGGGCGTGAGTTCGAGCCCCATGTTGAGTGTGGAGATTATTTAAATAAATAAATTAAAAAGAGCTTTAAAAAAAACTTGCAGACTCCAGACACTGCCTCTCACATTTTTATGTTTAATTCTTCTGACAACAATGTACACATAAGACAAGTAAGGCCCAGAGACAAGTGAGTGATTTATTCTTGGAAACACAGCCTAGGCTATGTTATAGTGGCCATCTCTGGAAAATATAACCTCCACACTGATTCATTCATTCTTTCAACAAGTGTTTATTGAGCACCTACTCTATGGCAGACACCAGACTGAGGTGCTGGGGACTCAGTGGTAAAGAAAACAAACATGACCCCCAAAGGTCTGAAAGGTGGAACAGACACTCAAGTAATCTCATAGATATATCATGCGATGGGGAAAAAATATACTAGAGGCTGTGATAGAGAATAATGGGATAACCATAGAGATTAGAAGGTCAGAGTCTTTGAAAAGGCCAAGAAAAATGAGTAAGAGCCAGCCATGTGAACAGTGAAGGCAAGAACACTCCAGGCAAAGGGAATAGCATGTGCAAAGCCCCTCAAGCTAAAAAGAGCATGGTGGGGGAGACTGGAGGCATGAAGGGGGCAGGAAGCAAGAGGGTCAGGGCAGCTAGAATGAGGTCAACCAGGGAAAGTTAGCTTTGCCCACCACCGTATCCCCGGCACAAAGCCTGGTGCCCCCGACAGAGCGGCTGGGAGTAAGGCCAGAAAAACAGGCAGGGGCTAGATCACACCAGGATTTACGGCCAAAAAATGGTTATCTACACACTAGGGGAAGCCACTGAAGGTTTAAAGCAGAGGTCTGATTTAGGCTGGTAAGAGTTCACCAAGCTATAACAGAGAGCCCTTGAGTGGTTTCACCCAGAGATATGACAGGATCCAATTTACACATCAGAAAGATCTTGATCATGGCCAGGACAGGTCCTCTGCTCATCCTGATGTGGCTTGTGGTCACTAGATAGTGTCCACAAAAGCTAAGCATCCCCAGCTGGCATGGGGGAGGTGGCCGCCTTTCAGAAAAGCAAGACAAAGCAGCAAACAACAGGATGTGTTGACAGAGCATCAGACGGGCACAAGGCTCTTGGCAGATGGAAAACTGTCCCAGAGAACGCCTCACCAGGGTCGTGGCTTGTTGTCAACGTCGAGCCATTAGGAAAACACAATTATGTGCTCCACTGATATTGTAAGACATAATCTGAGACACAGTGCAAACATTTAGTGCTTCATCCAAAAAAGAGGTAAGACAACTAACCGAAGAGTCACGGGAGGAAAAGTTGGCATTGTACAGGTGGGTGGCCAAGCCCTCCAGGCTGTTTGTTTCTCCTGGTCTCACATCTCTCGTTTAAAGTCCAAGTTTGGCTCTTAGGCATCCACAGACAGATTTGGAAAGGGACTTAAAATTAACTATCCCAGGTGCTTGAGCAGACATTATTATCTCGTTCAATTTCATAAGCAGGAATTTAATCCCACCCCAAAATGGTTATCCCATTTTGTAGATGAGGAAACTGAGGTTCTGAGGTATTAAGTAGCTTTCCAAATGCCCTTGCTCCCCTCTCGAGCTTTATCTCTTTTCACTCTCATCCCCTTCTTCGCCTTTGTAAATGCTGTTCCTTCTGTCTACAATGCTTTTCTCAACCTTCTTCACCTGGCCAATTCACCTGCAAGCATAGACCAGGTGTCCCCTTCCTCTGGGAAGCCTTCCCTGACTACTTCAGCCTGGCATGTAATCCCACACCCGTTTGGAATTGTTTATTTTTGCCTATCTCTCTAATAGGACTCTGGCTCCTCAAGGGTGAGGACCAGGCCTGAAACACCTGTTCCTGCCTAGCATCGACCACAAAGCCCTGCAGACAGCAGTCAGTGAATGTTCTTTGCATGGCCAAATGAGTGAATGCACTCTTAATAAGTTGCAAAGCCAAGATTGGATCCCAAGCCAATATGACTCCACAGGATATCTGTTGGCCAGAGTTTATGTCTGTGTCTTATACAGATCAGTCAGAGGACATAAACAAGCATGGAATATGTCACAGCCATACTGAGGACTTCATTCATGGCTCCAGAAGAGATGCTGAGAAGCACCACTTCTCTGGGGAAAACAGGAGGATGTGTGTGGGGTACAGGGCTAGGCAAATCCTTTTCCCTCCTGCAAGAGAATTTCACCCTTGTTAACTGTCTGGCATAACTCCCCTGGAAACCTGATGAAGGTATGATGTTAACTATGTTACTAGGCAACTCTGCTTATGGTAAAAATGACCCCTGACAGGCAAGCTGTACCTAGACTGGAAGGAACTATAAACAAATTATAAATATCTGATAAAGAAACCAAACTTTAGATTTTCCTGAGCGCAGTGACTCTTATAACTGACATGCCCCTGGCAAGAAACCCTTGAAGGTGATAGAATTGCTACAAGAGATATGGGTCCTTTGGGGAATAAGGCTTGTGAGCCAGGGTGACTTCCAAACCTACCCATTGTGGGCCTCATTCCCGTGCACCTAAATGAAAGCCTGTGGGATGGGGAGGCAGGCAAGAGAAGAGCTGGCAGCCACCTCCATGGACCGAGGCACAGACTGAGGCTGGCACTTCCCCTGCAGAAGAGGAACAGATCCTATGTGCTGCGGGCAGGTGGCTCCTTCAAGGAGACAGGGACCAAGTGTTGCCCATGTGCATCCTGTGAGTCTGAATGTTTAATTAAACCTCACAGAGTCCCTGTGGGATATACAACAAGAAATAAGGGAACTGATATGAGAGAAAGGAAACCATCCCAACCCAAACCACCACCACACCTATTCTGAACTGGAAAGCTCCTGGGGCGCCTGCATGGCTCAGTGGGTTAAGTGGCCAGCTTCGGCTCAGGTCATACCCTCATGGTTTGTGGATTTGAGCCCCACGTCAGGCTTTGTGCTGACAGCTCAGAGCCTGGAGCCTGCTTCAGATTCAGTGTCTACTTCTCTCTCTCTGCCCTTCCCCTGCTCATGCTCTGTCTCTCAATAGATAAATCAATAAATAAACATTTTTTTTAAATGCTGAACTGGAGGGGCACCTGGGTGGCTCACTCAGTTAAGTGTCCAACTTCGGCTCAAGTCATGATCTCATGGTTTGTGGGTTCAAGCCCCGCATCAGGCTCTGTGCTGACAGCTAGCTCAGAGCCTGGAGCCTGTCTTCGGACTCTGTGTCTCCCTCTCTCTCTGATCCTCCCCTACTTATGCTGTCTCTTTCTCTCTCTCTCTCTCAAAAATAAATAAAACATTAAAAAAAATAAAAATGCTGAACTAGAAAGCTCCTGAGACTGTATCATTTACAAAAGACAAAAAAAAAAACAAAAAAAAAAACAACCACCTGGGATGGAGCCCATGTTTGCTGTCCTATGGAGGCCCAGATGACCTGAATGGTACTAGGCAGCAGGAATGAGGGAGGTCATGATTTACATGACCTCCCTCATCATTTACATGACCTCCCAGAGGCCTCACCACAAACTTGAGATGCAAGTGTGGTTATGTGAGAACACCAGAGATCAGAGAAGTTAAGTGACAGGTACAAAGTCACACAGCTTGTAAGCGGCAGGATAGGAAGCCAGGCACTTCCGCTAAACTCAAAGTCACATTTGAATCCACTATCTGGTTTTGCAAAACAATTAACTTGCACCTTAGGTGAATGAATAGAATAGAAAAAAGCATGGGGGTTGGGGTGAAAGGACCTCCTTAAATAATATAGTTACCACCCACTAGGCATTCAGTAAATATCTGCAAAATAAATGAGCAACAAAAGGCCCAGGGTCCATATTCCACATTATCAAGTTCAGTTCAAGTCAAAACACAGCAAAATGGAACAATAAAATTTATGCATGAGATTGACCCTGGGTTATACTATTGAGTTGTATTCATTTCCAACAAGTTTCTAAATCATTCCTGCAAATGAGGCCCAACTTCGAGATAAGCACGTTTTAATTAGCCGTAATATGAAGGCTTTCTATTACCAAGTGATGTTTGAAGCTGAAAACCAAGGCACATGGCCCAGCTGGGAATCCCCCAACCCCCGGGAGAGCCAAGGCAGCAACAATACAATGAAGGGGAAAGCTGAGCCTCTCTCCCACCCTGCAGAAAGCAGGGGCGCCACCAAGCACCTGGGAGGCTGCAGGGGAGAGGAGGTGAGAGAACGCACGCTCAACTCCAGCTCTGCCAACCAGCTCCTCTGCTGCCTTTTGTAATGTGACCTACTTGGACCTCAGTTTTGTCACCTACAAATGGGGACACATGTACCTGGCATAGTTCTTATGAAGGCTTAATGAGATGGTATGAGAATGAGCCTGAGATGGGTAAATGCTCAGCGAATAAATTTTGCTCTTATTTCTATCCTATTTCTCTCCATAAAATAGCACAAAATTAAAGAAAATAAAAAGCAGTGAGGGGGCCTTTTGTTCAAGATGGCAGAGGGAGCACACACTTTCTGCCTCTCTTCTAAATAATGCTAGAATAGAAAAAAAGATATATGCACACATAACATATATATCCATAATTCTCATGTACACACACATACATATTCATAATTCAGACAGATAGATGGATTAAAGTGGAATAACTCCAAGGAACCCCGGTAAGGACACAAGAAAGGGCTGGGGATCAGAAACACCGAGAGTGCCAGGCAGTAAGAAGTCAGACTGATAATGAAGCCTGCTCCAAAGCACCAGCATACCAATACAGTCCTCTGGGAAAACTAGTATCCTAACTGGACCGCAGAAAATCCCCAAAGACAAGCAGCCGGGACCGGGAATGTGCCTGGATTTTTGTGTTAGCCTACAGACTTCGCAGAAGCTGCCTGTCGGATCTGCCTCCAAGGTGAAGCCTGGGAGGAGAATTCCAACTAAATGAGAGCTCTGTCCCAGGGACTCCCCGCTGTGGGTAGGCACGAGGCAGGAGAAACAAAGTGTACCAGTGCCCGTGGGTAACTGCTGGTCTGCATGGGAAACAGATGTCCCCCAGCCTCAAGTGAACTTGACCCATGCACTAATAGAAGTCCCCAGCTTTGAGTGTCCACCCACAAGCCACATCTAGGGCACCTAAAATCAACTTCACATTGCTCACCCACATAATTGTGGATTTCACAGGTGCTGAGGAAACTTACTACTACAGAGCAGATTGTTCTAGGCCTCTGTCCAGACATTTGTAGAAAATATCAGCATAAAAAGAGGCCTAAGATGAACAGAAGAACTAACCACTAATAAAAAAGTTAATACAGGAAACAGAAGATAACTTAAAAAAACCTATTATAATCTTCAAAAAGACACAAGATATTCACATATCCATTTAAAAAAAAGGCATGGGATATTCTGATACAAGATCAATCAAGAAATAATACAAAATTCTGGGAAATGAAGAAGTGATTACAGAAATAAAGACAAGAAACTTATCAGAAGTGAACTGAAGAGCAGTCCTGACTAGAAGTACCTCTACCCAGTACCCTTGGGGGTTGGCCCTAAAGCATGGGGGAGAGAAGGCAGTGGGGAGAGGGGATGAGCATGAGCAGGACCCCTGTGTTTCCCTTTACATTCAACTATGTTTCTGTGTATCTTACAAAGAACAAAAACAAATTTAAAAAATTTTAATGGTTTATTTATTTTTGAGAGACAGAGAGAGACAGCATGAGCAGGGGAGGGTCAGAGAGAGGGAGACACAGAATCTGAAGACAGACTCCAGGCTCTGAGCTAGCTCTCAGCACAGAGCCTGATGTGGGGCTCGAACCCACGAACTGTGGGATCATGACCTAAGCTGCAGCCTCACGCTCAACCAACTGAGCCACCGAGGCTCCCCAAAAATAGATGGTGGGCCTCAGGATCAAGTTGGAAAATGACAAGAGCAAAATGAAATTGGGAGTTAACAAGCAAAAGACGTGTGTGATATCCTATGTTATAGCTACCGATGAGCTGCTCATTTACCTCTGAGCTTCCTGGGAGTTCAGAGAAGGTGAAGACAATGGGGATGGGATAGCCACGGACAAGGGCCAACACTGAGGAGGGGCCAGGTGAAGAGCCTCTTATTAAAGTCGTGAAAGGACTCCAGCCCAAGGAGAAAGCCACTGTTCTCCTGCCCAGAGCTGACTCCCTCAGGCATGGCCCGGAAGTTTCTCAGAAATCAGAGTGGAGTCCTCCCCACCACACAGGAAAGTATGTGACATCTCAGTAACAGAATCTCCTTAGACCCCAGAAAATTTCATTAACTATCATGTTTCTTCACTCAGACCTAAGAAGCAATGATCCTACAGTTCTCACTCACATCATGAGATAAGAAGAATCAGCAAGTCAAGTCACTAAAAGTCTCTAAAACTCATCAACATGCTGGCCCTTGGCTTCCTGGGGACCAAGAGGAGGGTGAGTGTTCTCCCTATAATATGTCTCCCTGAAACAGGCACTGTGGTGCTCCCCTTCCTGTGCATTCACCCCCCCACTGACGGGGATGTCCCAGCTGGGGCCCCCACTGGGAACCTCTCTGCCATCGGGAGCAACCTGGGCCGCGGAGACGCCCTGCAGCTAATGACTGGATGTGGTAAGAACCAAAGACACGGGCAGCCCCCTCGCCCCAGTCTGCGACAACGCCACAAAACCAGCCCAGATCAGCGACCACGCTCCAGGCCAGCTTCCCCTCCGCACAGTCATGCTTCCCTTTCTCCCTTACAGGTACACTTCCTGGGAACTTCCCCCCAAACAAACTTTCCACAGGCAACTCTCCATCTCAGAGTCTATTTCCAAGGAGCCTAAAGTAAGACTCTCTCCAAGGTGAAGGAGACTCTCCCCATAACCTGTAGAGGGTCTCTGGGACACCTGACTGTATCTGCCCAAGGCCACATGGCCCAGTCCAGCAATATGCAACATCAGCATCGCTTGTTAGCGCTGCACATTTTCAGCCTCTCCCAGACCTCCTGAGTCAGAACTTCTGAGAGCAGCACCTAGCAACCTGTGTTTCAATTGCCCTCTATCCAGGTGATTCTGTTGCACTATAGTTTGAAAAGCAGAGCCTCTCTGACTATTGGGTGAAATGAAACACAAGTCATTAAACTTTTCCATCAGCAGAAGACCAAGGGACGGCTGCTGATAACAGTCTGATCCAGCAATGTGAAGCATTCCGTACTCCGTTCCACACCTCTGGCTCCAAGACACTCCTCTACCTAAAAGCCAACCAGCTGGGATGTGACACCCTTTGTGACAATCTCTGCTGGTATCTCAGCTCCCCTGTAGGCAGGTCTCCCTGCCTTAGGCTGGCAGTGTCCCCAAATCACCCTCCAGGCCTGCAATAATAGCTCTCCCCTCTCCCCAGGACACCGTTCCAAGAATTCTACATGCCCCCATATGGGCCTTCCCACACCCCTACCACATCCCCGGACAATTATATATTTAATTATGACTCTGCATTTTGAGCTGTGTCACAAACCCACACAGCCTTTCATCTAGTAAACAAACGTTTCCCGTCGAGTGGCTGAGCCTTCAAGACAGGGCTGGATCCCCGGCACACAACTGAGTAGGCACTCAATAAAAACCTGCTGAACATCTGAGAAGCTCAGCAGTAAATGGGTAATTACATAGTGAAAAACCACAGTCTTGCTGCTCATTCTAGCAGGACCAGAAGTTTGTTGTTATACAGTAGCAAGTTTAAGCATCAGGATAATTGATCAAAATTTATTATCCTGTGTTATACAGCATGTTTTCACTAAGAGATAAAATTACAATTTACCACGACTCATTAAGTTAATAATTACTTACCATATGTGTTTATTGCTGCTCCCAAACCACCCTAAAAAATCGCTATGCAGGTTTTGGTCCATGTAAATAAGATGACTGCCAAACACGTGGACACAGAACTTACTGACAGGGAGACACAGGACTAAAATACTGAACAGAAAGCACAGGCTCTAAAGCTCTGTCGCTCTCATCCCCATCACCGTCTAGTTTACCTGCGTTTTCCAGGACAATGGTTCTCAAACAGGGGCACTTTTGCTCCCCAGGAGATACTTGGCAAAGTGCGGGACATTTTTGGCTATCGTGACTAGGGAGGAGGGGCTTCTGACCCCTCTTCAGTGGAGGCCAGGGATGCTACTATCCACCTGATAATGCACAGGCCAGCCCCCCAAACAAAGAATTATCAGATCTGAAGTGTCAACAGTGCCAAGGCCGGGGAACTTCCATGTCTGTTTCTTTACTCTGAGCTTCATAGTAACAGTATGAGGAAGGCATTACTGCCCCCTTGTAGAGATGAGAAAACTGAGACGTGGATGGTTAAATAATGTGCACAAGGTCACCAGCCCACTCCAGAGAATGGTCCAGCTGCAGTTTGAACCAGTCTTCCCTTCCTGATGAATCCAGCTCCCCTCCCACACAGATTCAAGAAGGAAACAGACGCCAAGGAAATGAGCAGCTCCTTGTCAATTCATTATGCCGAACAGTCCAGTGAGAGACGGCTGCAAATCAGATCCAGAGACCCAGGTATGGAAACACCTGACAGTAGGAAGACCTTTCCCCTGCAGCAGCTGGGAAGGTCAGTCCTCCAGCACCTAGTGCTGAAACAAGTTCCTTCAGCATTTTAACTTGCAACTGTGCAGCTCTTTTATGAATAGAAATGAAAGCATTTCCTGCTGGGGCCACATGCTGTGTATGCATGATCTCCAACCTCAAGGCAACCCCATGGGGGAGGTGTTGCTATGCCCATTTTGTAGATAAGGAGACTGAAACATAGGGAACTTAAATAATTGGCCTGTGCTGATGATGGTGAAGGCAACATTCAAAGCCAGTTCTGCTTACACCGCCTTCATATCCTGAGTGAGACTAGTTCTAGGAAATCATAGAAGCAAAATAGCTGGCCCTGTGGAATCACACGGGGCTGGCAGTCCTTCAGGGGGATTCTCAGGACAAGGGTGAGGTGGGGGTCCCTGTCCTGTGTGCATAGACTCAGCTGCTCTTCAGGCTTACCAGCTGCTCTCTGTGCTGGGCACTGTCTTCTGGGCCTATCTGGGTAAGCTCTTCTAGGAATGGTCAGTCAGCCAAAACAGTCTTGGCCCCTGCTCTGCCCTGGATTTTTTCATCATTTAGATAAAAAGTAGAAGAGCTTTCTAACATCCTCCAGAGTCCCTAGGACCAGCCATCTCAGCTCAGAGCTCACCTGGCCCAGAGCCACCTGTGCTCCTGCAGAGAGAGGCAGTTGGGACCTCACCCACCAGAAAAGCGGAGTAGGCCGAACAAACCTCAAGTACAGGTAAGGGGGAGACAGCAACCCCTACGTGCTGGATTTTCATCCCAAGGAGCCTCGAGTGATTCACTAGCTGAGCTTGTGTTTATCCCCATCAAGATACAAGATGCTGGGCCCGGGGCTGTGTGGGTGGGGAGTTGCATCACTCACCCACCAGCACATACTTCCTGAGTAGTTACGGGTCAGGCACGGCGCCAGGTGCTGGGAGCCTGCAGAAACCTGTACGCAGCCCAACCCCTGCTACACGAAGTGCGGTCTCTGGACCGCTGGCAGCATCGCCCTGGAGTTCACTGGGTGTGCATATTCTCTGGTATAAATATGTTCACAGAGGCCTTATTTATCATAGCCCCAACTTGGAAACAAAGCCAAACATCCATTGGCAGGTGAACAGATAAACCAGTTGAGCTGTATTCGAACAATGTGATATTTCTTAGCAATAATACACAATCCTGGATATACACAACACAGATGAATCGTGACACTATGCCAAGCTAAAGGAAACCAGATGCAAAACTGTATAGGCTGCCCGGGAAATTCTAGAACTTAAACATAGATAGTTAAACTTAAACTGAACTTAAATCAAGTGTTGATAACAGAAATCAGGTAAGTCATTTCCGATAGAAGTGGGGATGAAGAACATAGACTGGAAAGGGACATAGGGGAACTTTCTGGGGCATGAAAAATGTGCTTATATGGGGACTGGGATCGTGGTTACACAAGTGTTTAAAACTCTTAGAACTGTACGCTTAAAATTTGCATTTATTTTATGTCAATCATATCTCAGTAAAAAAAAAAATCATGTGCCCTAGATCACAAAGCCACAACTGGAGATTTGAACCCGAGTTTGCCCAATTCCAATGGCCTGTTTACGCTAGTCTGCCACAGTTGAGTGGGAGCCCTAGGCAATGCCCTCAGCCTGGTAAAGTGCCAAAATCAGAATGAAAGGACTTCACAGATACCCTATGAGGATGTCACAATGCACTCCTCACCCCTAAACCACGGCAGAAACTTGAGGGCCACAGAAGTGTCACTCTGCTCTTCACTCGCTGTGTGACCTGTGAGGACACTACTCTGTGACTCAGTTTCCCCTCCTGCGGAGCAGGGAAGAAGGAGATCAGTGGCTCCCAGCATGGGGCCACAGATCCTGGGAGCCACAGGCCCACAAGCCCCTATGCTCACCAGGCACTGTTATTACATGAAATGAGTAATGTGCCTGCCTCATATCTGGTAAGCTATTTTTCAAATGCATGCTAATATTACTGTGATTAATAAAATAACATCTATTTCAAAGCAAAAATGAAACCATAGCAGCTTTTGCCATTATGTATTTCCTCAAACAAAAGATACCAAAAGAACAGCCACTGCACATGACTTTGGTTTAAAGTGGTTGGAATCTCTGTGTAGAGGATCACTAAGGGGACAGTCACCAAGGGAACAGTCGCCAAGGGCCCTTCCAGGTCAGCTGTCCCATAGCTATCAAGCATCACTTGGGCAAATGCTTGCCCTTGTGTTTCTCAGGCCCGGCTCCCCGCAGGGGCAAGCCTCCTATGTGGACTGCAAGGGCCAAGCTCCCAGTGTGTCCTGCTTCTGCAGCCCAATTCACAGGCTCCAAGTGTGGTCATGGCTGTGCCTTGGGCCTCAGTTTCCCCTCTAGTTCTGATAGTGGTCAGCTGTAAGAATGGAGTCCCTCTCCATCAGATCCTGGTCACAGTGTGCTCCACCTCCAAACCACCAGCACTAAGGGTGACTGTCGACTTGGGATCTGCTACCAACAGGCATCTGACCCACCTCTAGCTAAGACAAGTGACTTCCCCCTTGGAAGCACTGGTCTCACATCCAAGTGCAAGGTCAGATCTTTCTCTCACCTATCTTGGTGGCCCAGATGCCACCCTCCCTCAGCTCTGGGCCAGGGGTCCTAGAGGACAGCCTTTAGAACCCAGAATCACCCAGGCTTCTCATTCCCTGAGCGGTTCCCTCACTGACCGTGTTTCACAATGGTTCTTGGTGCTGAGTCAAAGCTTTGTAGAGTATCAGAAAAAAGCAGGGGCCTCAACTGGGTGCCAAAAGGTCTCCCAAAGCCCCCTCCCAAAGGCCCACATATGGGACCACCCCACTCTGGCAGGATTTACAGAAACACCACCCCAAAAAGGAGCACTCCAGGCTAACAGCCACCCACCCATCCAGACTCTTAGGCACAAGTCCCGGATCCCCAGCACACCCTGAAACCACAGACTGGAACCTTGCCAACTTATATTTACAAAAGTAACAAAGCCACTGGCCGAAGACAGACCAACGGTACTCTTCTCCCTCAAGACTCTCCTTGCTACTTGTAATCAATTTTTCCTCCATCTCACTGGAAATAGCTGGAGAACCGGCCTTCTCTTAAGGACACCATCCCCCCCTCGGCTTCTAACTTTGCCGGTCACCGGACAAAAGATAATCACACCCACCCCTGGGGAGACCTCACTTCTCGCCCACCTCGTCCCCATGCCTCCCAGGCCCTGGTGGCCCAGGACCCTCTCCCCACCCCGGGGGGGCGAACTGCGGAGGGCTTTGAGCTGCAACCCCAGAAGCCACTACCCAGCGCCTGAGGGCGCACCGGGAGAGGCCCAGCCCGCAGGCCCCGCGGTCCGCGCGGGGACGCCCCCTTCCCGCAGCACCCGCACAGCAAGGGGCTCGGCCAGAAGCTCCGGGGGTAGAGGGGGAGGCCGAGACCCCCGGATGGCCGCCCAGCCGACCACCCGACGCGCACTCACCACGCAGCGCCGCCGGGCCGGTGCGTCTGCTACTGGGCTGCGGGGAGACCCACGCGCGCCGTTCAATCCGGCTGCGACCGGCCCCGGAGCGACACGCCGACCGCCGGACGCACCGACCGTCCGGCCTGCTAACTAAGTTTGAAAGTTCCCTCCCCGGCGAGGAGAGAGACGCTGCCCCTCAGCGTCCCGGGCAGTCCTCGGCCTGGGGAGCGGGGGTCGGACGCCCCCGGTTCGGGAAGGAGGCAGGCCCGCGAGCTTCCATCGGGAAGACGCGCCGGGACAGCACAGCGGGGACCGGCCGGAGGCAGGGGCGGCCCTCTCGGAAAAGGCCGGGGGTGGGGATGGCTGTCCGTCACCGCAGCCCCAGCCTGGGGTTGGATGGGGGGGGGGGCGCCCGCTCACCGTACCTGGGAGGCGACAGGCCTCGGGGGACAGCCCCGAGTGGCCGCCACTGCCAACTCGGAATCCCAGGCCCCGCCAGGCGAGTGACGGCCAATTAGTGAACGACCAATTAGTGCGCCCGGGCGCAGGGAAGTTAAAGCCCCGACGCGCGAGTTGGTGACCGGGGTGAGGGCTCGGGCGGCGCGGAGACCGGGTGTGACCCCATGTCGCTGGGTGGCCGCCAGGCGGTTAGTGTGTCTCGGGTTCACTGTACATGGGTGGCTGTGCGTGACAGTGAGTGCCCGTGTAAGTCATTGTGAGTGTGAGCGTGTGACTGTCGGAGCAACTTCTTTGTGTGCCTGTCCCCAGTTGTGACTGGGTGTGACAGGCGACTGGGAGAATGTAACGGAGTGAGTGGCATCGTGCTGTGTGGATGGGTGACTTGCGTGTGTCGATGTAACAGTGTGCGTGGGCGAGTGACTGTTCGGGGACTTGTGTGGGACGGTAAGGCAGTGTACAAGTAGGTGCACGGCTGCCTATGTGTGTGTGACAGTGGGTCACGGTGTGTCGGCCTGGAAAAGAGCGGGAGGCTGTCAGGGGGACGTGGGCGAGCGTGAGTGTCACTGTGTCATCGTATGAGTGACTGTCGAGGTGACTTCTGCCTGTGAACGGAGTAACTCGGGGCCGGAGTGTAACAGCGAAGGTATCGGTGTGAGTGGCATGTGCCCGTCGGCGCGGCGGATGCGTGCGGGTCCCCCGCGCGCTGGCACCGCCGGCACCTCCCCCCGTGGGTCTCCGACAGTGCCCGGTCC
>NC_043711.1:90643753-90680440 GCF_006229205.1 Suricata suricatta | reverse complement strand
CCCGCCCTCGCGCGCTATTGTTCCGGCCTCGGGCGCCGCGGAGGGCCGGGGGCCCGGGCCCAGGGGAGGGGGCCCCTCTTTCGGGCTGGGCCGCCGCCGGGTTCCCCCCCTGGCCCTGCACCTCTGGGGGTCCGGGAGACCCGGCACGCCTGTCCAGACGGCCCTTCCCCGTCCCGCTTTCCGCCAAGGGTGAGGGGAGGGAGAAGCCCGGTTGACACCCCTCCCCAGAAGTGGGACACTGCCCACCCTAAATATTTAGGGCGTGGGGGCGGGGAAGGAAGGCGGTGACAAGTACACTTCCGAAGATGGGTGCTGCCTTGCCAGGGGGACCATGGCCCAGAGTCTGCAGCTGATCTTAGGATGCCCTACCTCTTGTCCCACTGAGTCCCTCCTTGTCCTGAGTCGCTGACAAGGAGCTCTGGGAGTTCCTGCTGTTAAACTCTCACTTTACCCATGAGGAAACTGAGGCAAGGACGGTGACTTCTATAATGGAGCTCCAAGTGTGTGGCTCACTGCCCGCAGAGGATCCAGGTCTGAGACAACTGGGAGAAGGCAGAGGACCCTGACCCCTTTAATGATAGGGAGAGGGAGGGCCATAGATACGGCCTAGAAACTAAAGTTCTGAGGAGGGGTCCAGAATCTACTCCTCCACCCCTACCCCCAAAGTCTCCTGGAGACCGAGGAGAACAGAGATGGGATGGTTTCCATGGTGGAGCAGAAAGGTGAGGGAAGCAGGCTCCTCTCCCACAGAAGAAAAAAGCCCCCTAACTCTTTACATCACCTGCAGCTGGCCTGTTGCTCCTCCCCTTCTCAACCAAGAATTGTCTACACTAACAGTCTCTACTCCCTCAGCCCTACTGACTGCTGTACCACTGCCCTCTGGTTCCTGGCTCTGACACACTGGGATGCCGGGCTGGGAAGGGCCAGGAGGCCAGGAGGCAGAAGTGGGTCACAAAGGTATTGTTCGCTGGCAGCTGGGCATGTGATGCTATTTGGAGAAAAGCAAGTGAGCCTGTTACCTGCTCAGGAGCCAGCTTAGAACCTAGCTCCCAGTGGCTACTTAAGCTTTGTTGGTCCTGACCATGAGCTGTGACTACTATTTGTGACCATAAAGATCCACTAAGATTGGTGTGGGAAACAGGCTTTCGCTAAAGGTCTGGGAACAACAGAGGGAAATTACTGCTCAGAAAGGAAAAAATTCCAAATAAATTTCAGCAGTCATTGTTTCTAGAAATACACTGCCATATCTCATCAGAAGGAATTTCCCTTTGGCTCCTCTATTTTTTTTTTCCATCTGAACATCCAAGTGACCCTGCACTATTTACTGAAAAGATCACCTTTCCTCCCACTTCTCTGCAGTGTTAACTTTGTTGTAAGTCAAGTTGTCCATATGTGTGCATGGATTGTTTCTGAGTTCTCAGTTCTGTTCCATTAGCCTATTTTTCTCATGCCATTATCACACTGTCTGAATTAGTGTAGCTTTATAATAAGTGCCCCATAGAGTAAGTCTACACACTGTTATCTTCAGGACTGCCTTGGCTATTCCTGACTTTTGCACTTCCACGGACATTTTAAAATCACCTGGTCTGCTTACACAAACACACAATCCTACTGGGATTTTGATTGCTATGTTGCTATCACATTGAATCTTTGAATCAATTTGATAATTGACATTTTCAGTATGTCTTGCTATCCATAAACATGGTATATCCCTTCATTTGTTTAGTTTTTTAAGTTCTCTCAGCAATGATTTGTAGTTTCCTTTTTTTGTAGTTTTCTATGTAGAGAGCTTGGACATCTTTTATTAGATTTAGTTCTGCATATTTTATACTTTTGATGCTATTATACGTGGTTTTTTATATGGCTTTTTATTTTTGTTTGTTGCAAGTACAGTGTGGCAATTTTAAGACAAGTCAACAAATTCCTTCACTCTTCACATGGAGTGGGATCTAACAACTTTCCCCCATAAAAGGACTGGGTTTAGTGCATGGTTATAACAATATAGAATATGGCAGAAATGATGCATGGCTTCTGAGGCTAGGTCATGAAAGTTGATACAATTTGTGCCTGGCTCCCTCTCTTGGGATATTGGTTTTTGGAACCCTAAGCCATTATGCAAGAAGTCCTATGCTGTTGTGCTTTAAACAAGTTTGAAGTAACCCACACAGGGGCGCCTGGGTGGCTCAGTCGGTTAAGCCTCCAGCTTCGGCTCAGGTCAGATCTCACGTTCGTGGGTTTGAGCCCCGCATTGGGCTCTGTGCTGACAGCTAGCTCAGAGCCTGGAGCCTGCTTCCAGTTCTGTGTCTCCTTCTCTCTCTGCCCCTCCCCCTCTCATGCTCTGTCTCTCTCAGTATCAAAAATAAATAAAACCAAAAAAAAAATTTTTGAAGTAACCCACACAGAGAATCCATATGCGGCTACACTGAGACTAAAAAAGAGAGTAAGATGACTCTCCAGTTGGATCATCCCCCTACTGTTCCAATTCCATCCGCTGTTTGGCTACAACCATATGAAAAAGTCCTGGACCATACAGCTGGGCCCTTCCCAAATCCAAATTATACAGAACCCATTAGAAATTATTACTCGGCAATACAGATCTGGAACATATATAGATTTTTGTATACTCCCCTTGTATTTAGCAACATTGCCAAATTCACTTATACTAACAATTTATCTGTAGATTCTGTGGCTTTTAAAAAAATATATACTACATCTATCTTATTTGTAAAAATGAGAGTTCTTTCCTTTTGAATCCCTATATGTTTTATTTCTTATTCTTGCCTTGTTGCACTGGCTAGTATTGCCAGTACAATGTTGGAAAGAATTAATAACAGGTATCCTTGTCTCATTCCTGATCTCAGAAGTAAAGCTATCAATATTTCACAATTAATTATAATGCATGGTATCATTTTTTTGTTTAATTTCATTATGTTGTTTTGTTGTGTTTTGTGGATACCTGTGCTGTGGGGTGGGGAGGTCAATCTTCATAGCAATCCCTGGGTCACCAAATAAGACTACTGTGGCCATTTTGCAAATGATAAGAATAAGGTCCAGGGAGGAATGCTCAACATCACAATCTTAATAAAAGGACTAATTAGCAGTACTTAAACCTAGAAATCTCACCTGGAGCACTTCCTGATGCTCATATTTCCACAGGCTTGGTCTCACTAACTCTGACCAGAGCTATAGAACTATATCCATGAGAGTATGGAGCGTGCAATGAATCAGCTATAGTCAGCCACTTGGCTTCTCGAAGGGTCTGCCAGCAGCAACACCAGCAGAGTCAGTCACCTTTGTCCACTCTCTTCCCAAAGGAGAGGGCCAGCACCAAGGAGGTCTCCAGGAAGGCCAGCAGGGAGTCCAGCCAGGAAGCCATACAGACCCAAAGCTTGGACTTACCCTTTCATGTTGGCAGTTGATCAGATAGGAAGTTGATGACTCAGTTCCCCCAAAGAAATAGCCAGCCTCATTTGTTGTCCTCAGGATGGGAGAGGGCTTGAGCCTTCCTCTCTTCCTCTTGACCCCATACAGAATCGGAGAGATGGGAATCTCAGGTCTCAGCCAGTGAGCAGCTGGCTCAGGACAGCTTGGTGTGCCCTGCCTGCAGCAAGCCAGTTTGGGGACCTAGAATATCTGCTTGTACATCTTCCAGCTCTCAGCTTCTAGTATCATAAATAACTGAGATATCAGAATATAGATATGTGTTAATATGTTTTATTATTTAGATATGATGACACAAGCAGATCAGGAGACGATTGCCATTGAAAAGACAGTTTGTTACAGCTCCCAAGAGAAGGGGGCATGCCATGCCATGGAGGTGGGGCAGGCAGGGCACACAGGGAAGCACGTGCACCATTCAGGAGGCAGACGGAGAGGGGAGAGGTGTGGGCAAAAGCGTTTATTGTCCGGAAAAGAACTTCCATGGAAAAGAAGAGGTGAGGCAGGCCAAGCAGATTTAGGACTAACTAATTCAAATAATTTCAGTGGGCTCTCAGCCTAGGGCCTATCCCTCGTGTTTGGTTCCTGGCCCTGGGTGATAAGGGCAGGTGGCCAGCAGCTGCAGGGAGTGTGAGAGCTCAGTGAAGGAGGTGGTTGCTGGTATTGGCTCTGGATTGGTTGGTGTACATTTGAAAACCAAATGCACAACAAAGCTGTTTACTATCTCTAGGAATTGGCTAATCCTAGAAGGGGCAGTCTGTCCAGGGTCTGCAAGCCCCCAGACGTCAAAGCCTCAAATACAGAAAAGACATAGTTAATACAAGACACGTCCACTTATCCATGGGACCCCAGACAGAAATGAGTCCTACTCTAACCACGGCCCCTTTACCTGAGGAATGTTTTGGCTTTAAATCAAAACAGCCAACACTTCAGAAACAACTATGGCAGAGAAGTTACATACCCAACTGTGGGAGTCCTTAGGTCTCATCATTAATAGTCTGTTTCATTCTTCTTATGGACATCTGTTAGAATTATACTTCCCCTCCTCTTGAACTTAGGTATGACAGTATGACTCACATTAGCCAGGGAAACATAAGAGGAAATGTTATTTGTCCCTTCTGGGCAGGAGCTTTAAGGATCTGGGCCCTATTCTCTTTTCTGTCCACCTTGAAAACCCTAACAAATTCCATCTCCACCTTTAAGACTCAAGTCAAGTAATACCTCTTTAGTGTAGACTTGGCTCCAATCTGCTGCCCCAGTAACTGTGCACAGAACACTTTCACCAAACCAGAATAATGCATTTGCTCCATGAGTATCTTCAGGGCAGGGAGAAGGGCTCACTCATCTTGGTGCCTCCAGTGATTAGCACGGGAGCAAAGACAGCATGGATGCTTCATGCCTTCCTCCAGGGGAGACAGAGCTTTGAACAACCTTCCTATCTACACACACACACACACACACACACACACTCGGGAAGAGGTAGCCTCTAAATTGTCCAGATTCCAGGACACATTTGCCAGTGAGAGGGGGTCACAATTTAGAAGCCCAGCTAAAGCTGCCCCTTTGTCTCCGCATTCCTGATGGCCAGTAAGATCGGACTCAGGTGAAGATGTGGTAAGACGTGTTGAGCTGGACTGGGGTGTGGAAGATGGAGGGCCCTAGGGCAAAGCTCACCTCTCTCAGTTTAGCAGATCCTGACACAAGGATCCTAGTGCAAGTAGCCGATTGGACAGTGATCCCAGGACACAAAGGCAGGGGAGTGGGAAACCGAGAAGACAAAAGGAAGACAGTCAATCAACAGTAAATGACCACTGTGGAAAACTAACTCCATTGCAGAATTCTGGAAAACAACATGGAACACGTGCCCAGAGTTATCGCACTTGAAGGGCAAGGACTTGGGGTCTTTACCCACCAATTCCTAAAAGTTTTGGTTGAAGGCTCTTCCCAGAGGTCATTAATTCCCAGGCAGTTCAGCCTGGCAGGCAGAATGGGGCTCTGGCCACCAGAGAAAGCCATTAGACCCAGAGACGGAGGTACTAGCAGTCAGCAGCTGGGGTGTCGTGTGCTACAGTGGTGAGGTTTCTGGGGATATGGATGGAGCCCCGCAAGCATCTGCCATGGGGCTCAGGGCCGTGCAGTCACAGGGCAGAACTCCAGTTCCCTCAGGCATGATTGCTCCATGTGTGTGATGTCCTTTGGGAACCTGGTTGAGGTGGGTGACTACCATCTGGGGCAGTAGCCAGGCATTCCTAGGGCCGTGGCCATCGTGTGCCCAGCATTCCAGCCTGTCCGTTGTCTCCGGCAGGCAGCCAGCGTGGCACACAGTCTCCACTCCAAATGTCTGCTGGAACAAAGAGCAAATGGACCAATGCCCACATGGCAGAGGCTTTGGCACAGATGATTGACTCAGGCCCCTGCACAGAAAAAAAGCATGAGATGCCAAGGGCTCCAAGTCCTGAGTTCTTTTCAACTCCTTGTTTGCCCTTAGCCAAGTCACTACACCTCTTTGAGTCTCAGTTTCCACTTCTGCAAAATGGGGTAGTAATGCTCACTCCATGGGTTTGCTGTAAGAAGCAATGATGAAATAGCCAAGCGCTTTAAACCTCTGGAGCACTATTAACTTGGGAGTCGTTAAACAATGTTTTCCTCGTCAAGGATTCTGAAGGCCCCACCCTTGAATTCCCCTCCATCTTTCCAGAAAGGCAATGCCCAGGTCCAGCTGGGAGACTCCACACTCCGTGGGGTTTTCTGGGGAGAGGAAGTGAGGGCTGGATGGAAGGGGAGAGGGTGGAGAGTCCATGGGAAGTTCATGGAGCACCTGCTGAGAACCACCGCCTGAGCTTTTGGGACACTCTCACCAGCCTTCAAAGTGGATGTTATTTTCAAAGCATATTTTATAAATGAGGAAATGGGCTTAGAGAGAAGGCCCAGAGCCTCCATCACACAGCCAGAGGCAAGACTTCTTTTCTTTTCGAGTGTAGTTGACGCACAATGTTACATTAGGTATGCAACATAGCGATTCCACAGGTTTACACGTTATGCTGTGCTCACCGACAAGTACAGCTACTGTCTGTCTTAATAGATCCCGGTTGTAAGAGCCAGGACATCTTGGAGCTGAAATCCATGCTGCTTCTACAACACACTACACTTGAGTTTAAATTACATGGTGCATATTGTCTTACAACACAAGGAGCTTCTAACAGGTGAATTATCTGGAACACACTCCCTGAGAACTCTCAAGATCCTACCTTTATCTGCCATGTACCTACCTATGTATTCGGGTTTGCTGGTTACAAAAGGAGAGAAATCAAAAATTTAAATGTGATTGAACCCCCTTGAAAAAAGAAAAGAGAAATCACCATGTGCAGCTCTCTGGAGGGAAATAAAAAGAAGCATGCCTAAGAGCTAAGAACTACTGAGTGCTAGACCTGTGCCAGACATGTGCTAAGTGCTGGGCATTGAGTACCTCTAGTTATCTTGATGAAAACCCCATGAGGTAGGTACTACTATTAAACCATTTCACACGTAAGGAAAATTTGGCATAGAGAGGCCAAGTAACTTACGTACAGTTAGTACATACATGGTGTGGCCAGGATTGGCTCCAAAGCCCACACTCCTAACACGGGCCCTCACTACACCTCTGATCTTACATATAAATTTTAGCTTAAGCAGAAAGGAAAACCCTGTTTGTGTTTTTATTGGAATTACATTTAACTGATAAATTGGGGACAAGTGAAATTTTTTAATAAATCTACTGAGGTTACATACATAATTATAAATTACATTTTAACATATTTAATATAATGTATATTTCATTTATGTAATGTAAATTTAATGTAATATATTTAATATATTCAATAGTCAATATAACACATATTTGACAATATATGTTGACAATAGTCAATATAATATATAATATATACATTTTATATAGACTCACATAATTTATATATGCACATGTACATATGTGTGTGAGTTTGTGTATATATGTACACATATATCAATGGATAGGGATACTAGAAAAACTTTGAATGCTTCTCTTTTGCCCAAGAAACTTGCCAAATTCTCTTACTTGTGCCAATAGGTTTTTTTTCCTGTAGATTTGCTTGGATTTTCTGTGTAAACAGTCATGTAATCTGCAGAGAGAGAAATACTGTTCTTCCTTTACAATCATCTTACCACTTGTTTTTCCTTACTGCATTGTCCAGCCCCTCTAGAATCAATGTTAAATAGAAGTGTTGCTATCAGGCATTTTTGTCTTATTATTTACTTCAGTAAACATACTGCTTACATTTACCATTAAGCCATTAAAGTAAGATACTTACTGTAAACTTCTGGTAATACTTCTTATCAATTAATAGTTTCTTTTTATTTTTAGTCTACTAGGAAATTTTTTTTTCTGGCATTAGTAAGGGTTTACAATGCTTTTTGAGCATCTATTGAAATAATCATCTGGATTTTATCTTCTAAGCTATTATTGAACCATCCTTGAATTCCTGGTAAAAACTGTTAAAACTTATATTTGTTTGTAATTTGTTTTTTAATCCTGCTAAATTCCATTTGATATTACTTCATTTAGAATTTTCATTCAGAAAGCATTTCATTTTATAACTATATTAATAATTAAAATTGGTCATACTTTTTTAATGCTGTTATTGCCAAATTTTGTGTGTCAAGGTTATAACTATTTTTGCCTAGTGACTTGGGGAAGAAGAATTTTAATAACTGGTTCGACTTCTTCAATTATAATTGGATCATTATGTCTTCCATTTTTCTCCAGTAAATTTTGGTAAACTATACTTATTTAGAAAGTTGTATTTCCTCTAACTTCTCAAATGTATTGATGTCAAGGTGTTTTGAGTATTATTTTACAGTTTTAAAAAATCTTCTCTATCACTTCCAGTTATGGAATGAGTACATCACAGGGATGAAAGGCACAGCATAGAGAATATAGTCAATGGTAATTATGACTGTATAGTAAATATGAGTGTAGGATGTTGACAGGTGGTGGCTACACTTGTGGTGAGCACAGCCTGTAGAGACTTGTCAAATCACTGTGTTGTACACGTGAAACTACATAACACTGTGTGTCAACTATACCTCAATAAAAAAGTCTACTGTATCTATCTATTATCAATGCTTTTTTCCTTTTTTCTTAATCAATCATACTCAAGGTTTGTCTATGTCACTAGACTATATTTTTCTATATTCTATATTTTCTATATTCTCCTCTACTCTCCAAATTTTCTATAGTTACTGGTTTTTTTAATATTAACATTAAATTTTTTTTAACATTTATTTATTTTGGAGAGAGAGAGACAGAGCGAGAGCAGGGGAGGGGCAGAGAGAGACAGAGACACAGAATCTGAAGCTGACTCCAGGTTCTGAGCTGTCAGCACGGAGCCCAGTGCAGGGCTTGAACTCATGGACTGCAAGATTATTACTTGAGCCGAGGTCAGACACTTAACTGACTGAGCCACCCAGGTGTGCCTAATATTAACATTTTTTTAAACAAAGAAAATAGTTGTAAAGTACCTGGAACTTAGCATTTGCCAAATACTCACAAAGTTAATATAGGAAAAATATTTCTGAGCACATGCCAGAGACTATTCAATTAAAATTGAGGCATAATTTGTCCTCTCAAGGAGCTTACAGCTGAACTGGGGAGACAGACAAGCAAATAGTCACTTAAATACAATGTGATCAACATAAGAGAGGTGAGTACAAAGCAGATGGGAACACAAAGGAGGACTTCCTGAAGGACGTGATGTTGAGCGGGGCATTGCAGGATGCGTAGGAGCTCGGCAGATGAAAAAGATGGGTGTCTCTTAGTTCTACCCTTGGGCCCATCCTCAGCTGACCATCTGATATTTTCTATAACCTACAGTGGCCTCAGTCATGTACTGGCCTGGACAAAGGAGAATAAAGATAAAGACAGTTGTTACTTCTCACCTTGAGGAAGGTATTTGACAAAATATTTCTTATTTCCAACTGCTGGAGGCTTTGTAGACAGGCTCAGCCTTATGGGAAACATCAGAACAAGTATATTATAATAAAAGATGTACAACTTTCTGTTTACTCCCTTCCAAGTCTCCTTCTGGAGGCCACAGGAAATCATCCAGCACAAACCCTAATCTCCTAGTCCAGAGAGTGAGACTTATAATGTCCTAAATAGGACAGAGACAGCAGTTTGGTTAATGGCCATGAAAAAGAAGGGTTTCACAGTGCTGCAGTGCTGACGGCAATCACTTAGCTGTGGACTCTCTCAAGGAAACCATTTATTGAGCACTTACTACATTCTAAGTGTTTGACATGTATTACTCCCCTAATTCTCCCTACCATTGCTCTCATCATCCCGAGGCTAGGTCAGGAAAGTGAAGCTGGAGGTTAGGTGAGGTTAGCACTAGACAACTAGCCCTGAGGCTCAACCCAGACAACTCTGGTACACCAGCTCGTATGGACTCCTGTCCCCAGCACATGGGAGAGCAGGCCCTGGGTGACTAAAGGTGAAATGAGTTGCAGAAGAATGAATTACTATGAAGACTAGGAAGCGACATGGAAAGTAATTATACTGTAATAGTAAGTGAAAAGCAAATGACAAAATGAGGTGTGTGTGTGAGACAGAAAGTTTCTGTGTGGCAGGGTTGACTGGGGAGGAGCACGGGGGAACTTTCTGGAATGATCAGTGTTCTATATCTTCATAAAGGTTTGGATTACATAGGTGGATGCAATTGTTAAATCTCAGGTAGGGACGCCTGGGTGGCTCAGTCAGTTGAGCCTCCAACTTCGGCTCAGGTCAGATCTCACGTTCGTGGGTTCGAGTCCCGCGTCAGGCTCTGTGCTGACAGCTAGCTCAGAGCCTGGAGCCTGCTTCCGGTTCTGTGACTCCTTCTCTCTCTGCCCCTCCCCCTCTCATGCTCTGTCTGTCTCTGTATCAAAAATAAATAAAACATTAAAATAAATTTTTTTAAATCTCAGGTAAGGGACATTTAAGATTTGTCCATTTCATTGCATGTAAATTTCAAATCAAAAGGGAAAATGTAAACATATTTTGGACTCTAATTAATGATTTCATACTGATGTGTTTTAGGGTCAAAGAATGTGCTTGAATTGCATCCACGAAAATAAAAAACAAGATGGTTTGATGGATGGATAGAGAAACGGCTAGATGGATAAATGTACGATAAAGCCAGGAGAGTAAAATACTAATGCCAATGGCCCGATCTAAGCAGTGCATATACAGGTGTTCACTTGTAACATTCTTTCACCAGTGTTTGTTAAACGGTTTTCAACAGTATTTGTTAAACGGTGCAAAATAAAATGTTACTGTTAAAAGGTGTTTGCATTTATTTTTTTAAATTTTTTTTAATGTTTTATTTATTTTTGATACAGGGAGAGACAGAGCATGAGAGGGGGAAGGGCAGAGAGAGAAGGACACACAGAACCAGAAGCAGGCTCCAGGCCCTGAGCTAGCTGTCAGCACAGAGCCTGACGCGGGCTTGAACCCATGAACGTGAGATCTGACTTGAGCCGAAGTCGGAGGCTTAACCGACTGAGCCACCCAGGCGCCCCTGCATTTAACCCTTTCACCTGCAAGCTGCTGTTTACTATGCTTTCCCTTTCAAAATAACACAGAGATAGCCCTTCCTCCCTCATTTCATCCAGCAAATAGCAACAAAGTGCCAACAGAGTGCCCAGTTGGCAGCAAATCGCTTCTCGGATTCATCCTCCTCCATCGAGCGGTGCTCACCCCCTTTCCCCATACGGCATCAGTTATTGCCTCTGAAGGGGGCTGTCTAGACCCCAGCGAAAGGCTGAGTAGAGTTGCATGGAGATCACATGCACACGGGAACCCCACTATACCATCAACCTTGCAGACCAGAACCTCACTTATCTTTGCATCCCCCACCCCAGCTCTTAAGGTGGCATAAAGTGGGTTAACCATGATCGCTGAAGGAATGCAGAGACAGAGACAAGGAAAAAGTGTCCTGGGTCCAGCAAGGTGGAATTCCAGATGATTTTTTCCCTAAACTTTCTGTAATGGTGTCCACTTGCCTTTTGGATAAGAAGAACCCATAGCCTACTCAGGGGCCCCAAAGATGGCTTTTTAGCCACCGAGGGAGGAGGAACCAGCACGCGGCCGGGCAATCACGTTCGTTTGCTCGGCTATGTATTTATCGCTGGCTTATTTTTTTCATTTGCCACAAGGTTTCTTTAAAATATCCAGAGAGGGAAACCACTATACATCAAGAAATTTGAATTTTTGATACCCGCTTCCCATCTGAAATGTCACTTGCACGCTAAGTCTGTGTCCCTGAGTTGCTGTGGCAACCTCTGCAGCACTCTTTGCCCGGAGTGACAAAGGGGCCCTTTGTCAGCCGGGAGGCCAGGTCTGGGTGCAGGGACATCCTATTCAGCCCATCAGGACAAAGAAGCACACGTCCCCCTCTCTGAGCAGGCCAGCCGCCGGCCTGATTATGCCTGCACTGTTGACAACCTTCCATAGGGAGACCGAGAAAAGAAATCCCCTATTATTGGCATCTTTGAACCAAAGTTGTTTTTCTCTTTTCTCTCTCTGCACCGCTTGCTGTACAAAAACCCCTGCAAAGGGCCCCACTCATGCTCTTGAAAAGAAAAACACCAATTGTAAGGCCTCCCTGGAAGAGGGATGAGGCTCCCAATCTTAATTGAATCTCCTAAACTTGGTTATTAAAATGGCAACTCTAGCAGCAGACAGGCTCTTCAAATTTTAGCGAGCAGGCTGGCCCCAGCCCAGAAAGGGATCCCGACTGCCCTTGGCTCGGGGGTAGCCTCTGTACTTGAGAGCAAGGGGCTTGCATTAAAGGCAGCCCTCCCCACCCCTCCCACCCCCCAGACCATACTCCATCCCATCAGACCTGGGGCTCAAGTGTCATTCAGCCTTGGATGCTCCTCCCTCTTCAAAGGTGAAGCAGGGAACTGGGGGGTGGGCGGTGGTATGCAGTGCCTGGTCCGAGCTGGCTGAGCCGGTCACCCGAGAGGAAGACCTAGCTCTTCAAGGTCACGGGAGGGTAGAGAACAGCGTCCACCCCGGCTGCTCCCAGAGCCATGGGCTCCACCCCCCGCACCTGCCAGATTAGGCCTATTTGAGGCTCCCGTAACCCTTTTCCTTCCCATTAAAAAGGATTCCAAGTAGAATCACCACTTCACACTTCTCTTTCTGTTCCAGAGATGCGTGAGGAAGCCGAGACTCCAGCAGAGCCGGAAACAGTGTCTCGTTCGTTATTCACTGCGCACCAGAGGCCAGCACAGGGCCTGGCACGCGGTCTGTACTCACTAATTGTTGAGCCAACGAAGCATGACTGAATTAATCTATCAGTGTGGACTCAGTTCTTCTTCTCAACTGCTTTTTCAGGCTGAAGCCCCTTCCTCATCTGATTCCACTCCTGCTCTCCTCTGCGGCCAGGTCCAGGGCTGAGGCAGGCTACCTAGCGGCAGAGGCGGGCCTTGCCCTAGAACAGCTGCGTTTAGACAGGTGTGCGGGCAGACACAATAGTGGAAGGCAGTGAGTGGCAAAGGGGAGAACCGGGGGGCTGCAGGTACTGGGGGTGCAGGCTGCAGGAGGTAAGAAGGGAGGATGGAAGGAATCCATAAGGACTTTCAGAATAGAGACCTTCCCAAACAAAGTCTTGGGAAGGACCCGGGGCAAGCTGAGCTTCAGTCAGAAAAAACAGTAAAAGCAAGGGCAGAGTGGTGTGAAGGAACTGGTTACATGCAGAGTACCCCCATGAAGCCAGTTATTGGTAGAGAATATAGAACCTGGAAGAGAAGGTCTGGATATAGTTAGAGAGGCAAAACCAGAGGGAGGACCCCACAACCCAGGCTTAGGTGCTCAAAGCCAAGGCAACCATGCACGGTCATATAGGTTGTGTACTGTGTAAAGGCGGTGACTGGAGTTGAAAACCAGCCTGCATTCTGCTGGGGAATGAAGGCTCCTCCTCCCAGCTGTCAGTGGGCATGGCTTAGCCAGGCTCACCCTGCTGTGTCAGGAATTCTTCCATTATTGCTCAGCCACTCAGTTACAAAGTATAAGATCTTTGAACATGTTTTTAAACACTCAACTCTGCCCCATGCTTGTTCTATTTCCTTTTGTCCTGAAGTTGGACCCACAAAAAGACATCTCCATTAAAAATTCAATGGGATCCCTACAAAGTGACAGTGGATGAAATAGCTGCATTTATGGTACAAGGCTTCCTGCCCCCACCACCATTTTTGGCCCAGTACCAAAAATCAAATGCCAAAAATGCCACTGATCTCAACTGCTTTGAAACAGACTGTCACAAAGGCTGTTTCACTTTGGATACTCTGTGACCCTGTTTTGGGACCTCATATTAAATTAAACAAACCAGCATCAAGGATCACCAGCCCTATACTCCCAGTGCCTCACCCAGTGCCTGACACACAGCAGGTTTCATAAACTTAAGACAAAAGCCCACACCCTGCGTTTCTCTGACCCCCGTGAAAGGCAGCAAATTAGAGCTGGTGGTGGATTATCTGCAGTATCTCATTTTAATCCAAACACTCTCACATTGCCTTTAAATTTACACACAGGAATGGAGACTATCTCTGAACCTAGCTCGCTGTGGCTCAGAGTAAATAATCAATAAATCATGCATTGAATGAATGAACCAAAGAAGTTAATGTCCCAAGATGGGTTTTCACACATCCCATTATTTCCTAAAAACAGGACACGAAGGTTAACTTTCCACAGCAAAGGGAACTAATCGCAAATCAGAACCTATGACACCCACGCCCCCATCTGCTCTGCCCCCGAATCTTCCCTGCCTCCTCCCAAATATTCCTCTCCTCAACTCCTCTCCCAGATGCTGTTCATGACCTCCAGACTCTGCGCCCTCAGACTCTGCACCCCACCTCTTGCCCAACCCAGCAGCCCTAGGCCCACTCCCTCCTGCTCCGATGCCCAGTAGGGCCTCAAGTCCCCTAGGTTCACTCTGGGGGTTGGGTGGGGGGAGGACTCACAGGGCTCCTCCTGATCCCCATGATCACCACTTGAGGAAGGGGAAGGAGCTGTGGGGTCCAGGGTGGGCCCCCTAGGTGGAGGACTGGTCTGGGGACAGGAGGGTTCAGCTCCTGGTCTTTAGAATCATCCGGTGGCCCAGCCTGCCCACCTGCAGGTTACTGTCTAGTAGGGGCTCAAAGAGGCGAACACCCGCAAGAAGTGGGGTGGACAGAGGCTAAGGCTCCGCCTCCCTGGCCTGGGCATTTATTTGTCCCCCACCTTTATCCCTACTCCAAATTAATATTAATGATATTAACCCTTTCCCTCGTAATGTATTTTAAAAGTTTTTCTTCCACATTGGTATTTATCTTTTAACTTTATAACTTCTTTTGCTCTGTAGAAATCTATCTTCAGACAATTAAATCATACATCTTTTCCTTTAGTTTTTCTAAAGTTCTCTAAAATATTCTTTTGGGTTTTTTTTTTAGTAGTGCATGGATTTGTAGATCCATTCTTTTTTCTCTTTTCATCTTTGACCTCGCTCTGAAGTTTATTTTTAGAGTAAAGAACTGAGAATAGTTTCTAGCTTAACTTTTAGTCCAAATGACGAGCCAATTTAGATATGACTTACTGAATAATTCATCATTTCCTTCCCAAAGGTGAGCACAACTTTGTTTGTTCTCTGCCCAACAGCCATGGGTCCCTGGGTCTGTACCTCGGGTCTACACCTCGGGTCTACACCTACACTCCAGGCCCCGCTCTCAGCATCTGTGTCTCTTTTGTGGTTTTCATCACTTAACAACATGGTTTGGGAAAAGGGCAAGGTAAGGCCCACTGATGATGCTTCCTTTTCAAAAAATTTCATTCTATTTCTTTATTCCTATTGTTCCAGATTTATAATAATCTCATTAAATGCCATCAATTTGAGGGAGTATGTATGTGTGTTTGTTGGGATTATATTGAATTAAAGACTAATCTAAGAAGAATGAACATCCTAATACTACTAAACCTTCTTATCCAGGATAGGAAGTTCTACTGTTTATTTATTATTATATTTATTAAGGCCCTATTTTACATCCTACAGCCCAAATTCATTATTTCCTCCGTACAAGACCATTTTCTGATCTTGTTTCTAAGAATCCTCCATATGCACTTTTTTTACTTGACTTTCAGGATACCACACTTCTCTGCTCTTCCTTCTACTTCCCAGGTCACTCTTTTTTTTTTTTTAATGTTTTATTTATTTTGAGAGAGAGGGAGAGACAGCGTGAGCAGGGGATGGTCAGAGAGAGAGGGAGACACAGAAGCTGAAGCAGGCTCCAGGCTCCGAGCTAGCTGTCAGCACAGAGCCCAACGCAGGCTCGAACCCACCAACTGTGAGATCATGACCTGAGCTGAAGCCAGACGCATAACTGACTCAGCCACCCAGGCGCGCCCCCAGGTTACTCTTTTTTGGTATCTTTTCTGGTTCCTTCTCTCCTCCCCGAACCTCTTAACATTGGACCTCAGCACTCAGACTTGAAACTCTCAAGGATTCTACTGAGTCAGTAATTCCATGGTAAATATTCTTGTGTAAGTAGGTCTTCCCATGGTTTGTGTATTTTCCTCCTTATGATTTGTCATCAGAGGGAACAGTAGACCTAAGAGCCGGAGGGTACAACTCCCTATACTGTCAGTACCGACAACAGCTGTGTGGTCTCTTCCAAGGTTAGCTCGGCACAGAGCTTCTGGAGACTGGGGTAAGAAAGCCCCTTTGTCTTCAAGTTAAGCTTTCATGGTGATCTATGAGTACACCAATCTCGATTTGAAATGCAAACGCAGAAGCGACATTTAGAAGGAAATTGTGGTAGAGCGCAAAAATGGCCCCTCCTCCACGTGCAGAAAAATGATCTCTGGAGTATGTCAGTCCTAATTTCAAAACTCAGCTTTTCTCTCAACTCATGGTGTGGCTTTGGAAAAAATAACTCATCTTCTGAACCTCCATTTCCTGGTCAATAAAATGAAGATGGTAATGCCTAGATGTTGCAGGCAATTCATTTTTTCATGTATTCAACAAAAATATATTGAGAGTCTGTCACTTGGCACGGTTTTAAATACTGGGGACCCAGTACTGATAAAACAGACAAAAATCTATGCCGTGGAACCTACATTATCAGAGTTCAGACAATCACAAAATAAAGAAAATAATAAGAGCTAGTAGTAAGTGCAAGAAAGAAAAATAAAGCAGGAAAATGGGATGGAGGAAGGGGGCTGCGCCTGGGGGGGAGGTGGTATTTGTGGAAGGGCTCCCGTTAACAAGGAGATTGTCCCCACGCACAGCACTTATTCAGGAGCGAGGTGGCAGTGGCTCAGGATGCAGCAGGAGCCTGAGAGTGGTAAAGTTAGCTCATCATGAATGTGCAGAGGACTGAAATGTTCAGCCTAACAGTCTGCAAGAACTGCCATGAAGGGAGTTGCCGCTGAGACCGAGGGTGGATGGAGCAGGTTTGGTGGGGGGGGTAGGGGAGGTGCTGAATTGGGAATTTTGCTGGGACGCATTCCACTGGAGAAGAGTGTCCACTTCCAAGTGGAAAGAGCCAGCAGGTAGTGGACACAGGGGTCTGGAGCTCCGGGCAGCGGCCCAGACCAGCAATAGAAATTTAGGGTTAAATAAGGGAGTCAAGCAACGTGTTGAGTCTTAGAGAGACAGACAAGTGTGCGCTGGGCACGTGGCTCAGCTTGCTCTCCACTAGCTCGCTCCACCGGAGCCGTGTGCACACTTTCACCTGATGTCTCTGCAAACTCACACGGTTTCTACATGTCACAGTCCGCATAAGCCTCTCTGAGACCGGTTTCAACAAACAGTGTCCCTCCGGAGGCCTGCAGCGCCCTCCCTGAGTCCCCATTCTCCAAGCAGTTGTGTCCTCACGGATTTCCACTCAATGGATCTGGGTCTTTGCTTTGTAAAAGCTCCCCAGGTGATTTTCGTGGACGCCTCAAGTACCACCCAGTGGCCAGAACCTTGAATGCTGGACTGCTAATGCCAAGAAAAAATAAGAAAACAACAGGAACAATCTAAATATGCAAATGAGAGAGGTGAATGTCCTTAGCCTCATTTTACAGATGAGGAATACGGAGTTCAGAGATTAAACAACTCTCCTGAAATTGCATAGCCAGGAACTGACCCAGGCTGTAGTCCCTCGTAATCCCGCTGAGATGCGGAGAGGCTGTTCTCACACTGTGAGTGACAGATACCTGTCTGTCCCCCTAGCCAGCTCTTCCGCATGGAAGAGGTAGAGAATTGGTCAGCGTGTCTCAAATCCTGGTATAGCATCCCTGTGCCTCGGTCCCCAAAGTTTTCATGTTGGGTCTGAGAAACACAGAGTTCAATGCAAAGTGCTAGCTGACCTAAATAGTCATTCTGCAGAATTCTTCTCCCACCTCCTCGGATGCCCAGTGCCAGATCATAAACCTCCCCCACTTCAGTGCTGGTCCTCCCTCGGGGTTTTGGCAGGAGAGGGTTAAAGTCCTGAGAACCCAGGGGCTCCTCTCTCAGGAGAATGGAATGTGGAGGGGAGTGAGCCGAGCTGTGGGCTGCCCAGTGCTGAGCATGGCCATTGTTGCAGAACAATTGACCCCCAGGAACAGAACAGCAGACGCTAATTACGGGACACTAGTGTTGTCCTGTCATTATGAGGCCTCTATGACCATTAACACAAGGAACTAAGCTCATTGGCCTGCTTTGGTCATAACTTTCCCCAAGCTGCTCTGCTCAGGGGTCTGAAGAAGTTAAATTATTAACTCAAAGCATATAGGGGGAAAGCCCCAGCTTAGAGACTCTCTAGTTCTGGTTACATTAAAATGTCCCAGAGGCTTGACAGATACGCAGACTCAGCTCCACTTCCAGAAACATGCGTTTGGTGGGTCTGAGTGGAAATGAAGGCAGTTTAGCTACTGAGATTCATCAAAATCCAAATTCCGCCCTCTCTGGAAGCTGGCAGAAGTCCTGGAAACCACATTGGAGCTTTCTAGAACCTCTCCCCTGGCAAGGACACTGATGCTCTAATGACGGTGTCTGAACCTATGAGTTAGTAAACATCCTCAACCACAGACATCCCCATCCTAGCTCGCCAGGAACACCAAGTCAGATGACTGTTTTTCTGCTCACACATAGCCTCGGATTTGGTGGGAAGATAAGAATCAGAGAGGACAGCAGGACAAAACTGGGGTGATGAGGGCCCTGGGGAAGGGAGAGAATGGATGAGGAAAGTGACCCATTTGAGGTTCCCTTGATCCCTGACACTTGAGCTGGTCAAGTGACTTCATGCAAGAGTCAGAAATGTACAGTAATCCAGGTTGGACAAAAAGAATCACCGATGGGTGAGTTTGCTTACTATGGAAAGAGCTGCAGCTGGCCTCGGAAATACCCAAGGGATCCCAAAGTGAAATGCCTCCAGAGCTCTCTCGGGGCTTCACTCTCACTCAGACTTTCTGGGCCACCTGGACACCACTGACACCCTGCTTCGCCTTTCGCAGCTGTCCCATCTGAGGGATGCTATTTCTCTTTCTTTAGCTCTAATTAAAAATCTCCCAGGAAGGCTTCTGATTGGTCCAGAGAAGCAAGCTGCCCACACAAGCAAAGGGTGGAAGCAGGACGGGATGCCCAAAAGAGAGGACTGCAGGTCTAAGCAAAATCTGTCCTCTGCGGCTCTTCGCACACCCTGTTCCATTTCAGTTTCAACCACAGAGTGAGATAGGCAGACTGAGTCACCATTCTGACAGATGGCGAAGCTAAAAGTTGAGAAGTTGCAGTGACTTTCTCAAGGTCACGCGGCTGGTCAGTGGCGGGTGTCCCTGTATCCCAGATCCACGGTCTCTCCTGCACTGCGGGGAATGGCATGTTCGATGCACCAATGAGAGGTCCAGGCTCCCTGCACTGTTCGCCCAGGTGCCCCAAAGAAGGATGATAGAGGCAGGGAGAGAACTGCACAGACTGAGCAGGTGAGTTGGGACCTCGAGAGAGGTACGAATGTCAGACCAAAACTCAGGCTCTTGTTTAGAATGCAATGGAAAGCCAATGGAGATTTTTGAACAGTGCTGTAATACTGGATTTTTGGTGTGAACCCAGACCTCTCAAAAGAGACAGGCAATGATACAACATACACGGAACCAGCAGAAACAACAGACAAAGGGTTGGTCCCACAGCAGGTCTGGGTTTTGGAGTAATCAACTACAAATGTAAAATAAAAGGAAACATGAAGAATTTCATTACAGAACTGGACTTTTAAAATAGTTTTTAATTTATTTAAAAAATTTTTGATGTTTATTTATTTTTGAGAGAGAGAAAGAAAATACGGGGGGGAGGGGCGGGTGGGCAGAGAGAGAGGCACACAGAATCCAAAGCAGGCTCCACAGCTGTCAACACAGAGCCCAACGCAGGGCTTGAACCCAGAAACAGTGAGATCATGACCTGAGCGCAAGTCTGACACTCAACTGACTGAGCTACCCAGGTGCCCCAGAACTGGACATATTTTTTAAATAGAAATAGTTGTAAAAGAACTCAATACCAGAACCTTAAAAAGACAGTAACCAAAATGAGGAGCCCTATGGATGGAGTTAAAGAACAGAACAGACCCACCCGAACACAGGATTAGTAAACTGGAAGACAGAACAAATGAAGATACACGGAGTGAAGTATATTCACTCTGTGAGGGAAGAATGGAGGGAAGACGCAGGAAAGAGAACAGTGAGCACAGAGAGTGGAGTGAGAGTATCCAGCGCACATGTAATTGGAGTGTCAGGAGGAAAAGAAAGACAGAATGGACCTTAAATAATACTTGAGGAGACAATGGCTCAGAATTCTCCCAAACTGATGAAAGATATCAACCTATAGTTTCAAGAAGCACTGCAAAGACAAAGCAGGATAAATAAAGAGAATCCTCACTTGGGCACAATAAACTGAAACTGCTGAAAACCAGTAACAGAAAATCTTTTGTAAACATCAAGGGGAAAAGACAGACTACCTTCAAAGGAGCAAGACAAACTTAAAACTGCCTTCTTAAAACTGGAAACATGAGGGACGCCTGGGTGACTCAGTTGGTTAAGCAGCTGACTTTGGGTCAGGTCACAATCTTATAGTTCGTGGGTTCGAGCCCCACGTCGGGCTCTGTGCTGACAGCTCAGAGCCTGGAGCCTGCTTCGGATTCTGTGTCTCCCTCTCTCTCTGACCCTTCCCTGCTTATGGTCTTTCTCTCTCTCAAAAATAAATAAACGTTTAAAAAAAAAAAAAAACTGGAAACATGAGCCGAAGAAAATTGAATGGCCTCTTCAGTATGCTGCAAGGGGGGAAAAGCTCCAACCTGGAATTCTGTCTCAGAAGTCTGAACAAACACAAGATGTAGAAAATCTGCCATTAGTAGACTCGCACAAACAAAATTACCAAGGGTCTATTGGAAGGAAAATGATCTGAGAAAAAAGCTCAGAGATGAGGAAGATGAAGAGCCATGGAAAGGCTAACTGTATGGATAGATTGAAATAAATTATTGACTCTATAAAATAATAATAATGATAATGGCTTATGGGGCTCAAGATATATACTGAAATAAAATTTGTGAGAACAACAGCATGTAGGCTGGGAGAAGGTAAACAGTGCCATGGTGTTCTAAGATTCTTGCATTAACTGGGAAGAAGATAAAGGTAACCACTAATATTGGATTTAGATAAATGAAAGACACATGCTATAACCTCATGGTAGCCTTTAAAACAATAGTAAAAGAACGTATCATGACAAGGAGAGAATATACATACATAAAATCCAACAGAAAAAAAATATATATGACAGAGAAAAAGATAAATCACATAGTAAAATGGTAGATATAAACTCAGGTATACTCATTAACTACATTAAATACTCATGGGAAAAATAAGAGACAAAGATATAAAAAGTGTAACTCATGTTACACACTCTTTAACAAGAGATAGATCTCAAACAGGACACAGAAAAGTTGAAAGTAAAAGAGTGTGACCCTGATGAGCTGTGGTTGGGAAGACAAGATCTAAGCAGAGACTTGAATGAAGTAAGAGTCCTGTGCATATCTGGAGGGAAGGTATTCCAGAAAGAGGAAATAGCACAGGAAGAGGCATTTTCATGCAGGAGGAAGAAGCTCAGGATGGCTGGTACAAACTGAGGAAGAGCCAGAGTGGCAGGAATGAACTCACGTGGACAGTAATCAGGCTGTGGATGGATTTAAAGCCCACTGTCATTCTAAGTGCCATCTGTGGACCAAGAGCATGGGCATTAGTTACCTGGAAGCTTAATGCAGAATCTCAGGCTCTGCTCCAGAATTATAGCATCAGAATTGTATTTTAACAAATCTGATGGTTTGAATGCCTGTTAAAGATGCAGAGGCACTGTTGTCTGCCACTTGAAGGCTATGGATTTTATTCTATGTGTGAAAAGAATCCACAGGAGGGATGTGAGCAAAGGACTTATGTTTTTAAAAGGATCCCTCTGGCTATTGTGTGGTGTGTAGGCTGTATGGGGTCAAGAGTGAAAACAGGGAAGCCAGTGTTGATGCTTCTTACAAAAGTCGGAGAGAGAAGGAAGAGAGATGAGTGCTGGGACCAGGGTGGGGGCGGTGGAGGAAGTCAGAAGTGGTCAGACTAGTGGTGAATCTTGAAGGGGGTTAATAGAACTGGGGAGGAACCCAGTGTGGGAGTTGATAAGGGAAAGAGAAGTCTCAAGAATACCTTTGAACCTGACCAACAAGATGAATGATAGCATTGTTAATGGAAATGGGAAGGCAGAGGGGGAACAGTTCTGGAAGAGGCAAGGAGGTCCATTGCCACTTCTGTGTTCTGTTTGGGAACAGAACAGATGGAGATGCACACTAGACACCAATCACATCAGTCAGAGGGGTTGAGTGGCCAGGTGACTGTATACCTGAAGATGAAGGGAATGTGAGGACTTGAGATAGAAAACAGACTGTGTAAATGATATTTAGAACCCCTATCCTTAAAAGCCACTGATTATTGGATCCAAGTGTGGGACTAGAAATGAAAAGATCATGATAACAAGGAACTGAGAATAAGCCATAAAACTGATTTAGTATAGAACTCTCCCCAAATATCATATATTTCTAAAAACTAAGTCTCAGAAGAGAATTGCCCTAAATCTGAGTTCTTACAAAATCCCTCACGTTATTGGGACTCTATTCTTAATTTCTTCATTTTGAACAAAAGTCCTGTTTGGGGAAGAGACATCAACCTGAAATGACCTCAGTCAATGCTGGTTTGGGATGATTAGGGATGGCACCTGACAGAATCGGTAAATAAAGAAGGCAAAAGAAATTTGACACAGATTTAGTAATTATTGCTGGAGGTAGCATCTCACAATTGCAAGTGTCAGATGTCTTTGTAAACAAGCCTTTAACGCTCACTTTAAAATCAATACAGGGAATGGCTGTCTGTGGAAGTCATGCACATATACCATTAGGACAAATTAAACAACCAAAACCCTGTCCCGACACAGGTTATTGTGTCTTGGGATACAAATTTCAGTGATAACAAAAATATAGATTCAAACATTAATGTATGTCAAATGCCCCAAATGGAGATAAAGACAATGTACTGTGAAAAACTGCTGGATGTTTCAAAACATGTCTTTACTGATGAAGACACTGCTGTCCAGGATGCTGGTGAAGAGTTTGAATACAATTGTTTCTTAAAATATATGTGGAAGGGCACCCAGGTGGCTCGGTCAGTTAAGTGTCTGACTTCAGCTCAGGTCATGATCTCACAGCTCATGAGTCCTGACAGCTCAGAGCCTGGAGCCTGCTCGGATTCTGTGTCTCCCTCTCTCTCTGCCTCTCCCCTGCTCATGCTCTGTCTCTCTTCCTCTTTCTCAAAAATAAAGAAACATTTTTTAAAAGTTAAAAAATACTTATACAAGTGGAGAAAAGCAGTACATTAAGTTGTTTTGCAATATATCATTGTAAATTTGTCTATGTGATGAAATTATCTCAATAAAATTTAGAAGTAAATATTTATTTCAATTATGTTCCAGTGGTTTTCTATATGTAAGTTGGCCAAGAATATGGAGCTATTCTAAATTAGAAAAGGGATGGAGGTGCTTTTTATTCTGGTTGTCCTCAATTGAAGCATATGTGGCATTGGATATTCCCATGGCTATAAAACTAAGTGCAAAGTTATGGCACCATCTCCAATTTGGAGGCATGAGGACAAAAACACCGATGGGCCATGAGAAAATCAAAGACCCATTGTCCTACATAGACAGCACTCTGAGGCCATGGTAATGGGGTGAATGATGAAGACCATGTTCAGAAAACTAAGGACTACCAGACATCTGAGGAAATCCTCTAGTGTGAAAATCAGAGGAAGAGAGAGAGGAGAGAGAGAGAGAGAGAGAGAGCGAGAGAGAGAGAGAGATGAGACTGGTAGGATAGGGGCACCTGGCTGGCTCAGTGAAAGAGCACAGGACTTTTGATCTCAGGGTCATAAATTTGAGTCCCACACTGAGCATAGAGATTACTCTTAAAAAAAAAAAAAAAAAAAAGACAGGCCGAGTAATGGCTCCTGCAAAATGTCCATGTCCTAATCCTAGAACCCACGAATCCATTATATTACATGGCACTTCTGCAGTTCGAAGGCTACAGATGCAATTAAGAGTGTTCATCAGTGGACTTTGAGATGAGATTATCCTGGATTATCTAGATGAGCCCAGTCTAATCACATACATCTTTAAAAACCAAGAACTCTTCCTGGCCATGGTCAGAGAGAGATATGCCAACCAGCAGAGAGTCAGATGTGAGTTACAGGTTTGAAGATGAGTCAAGGAAGGTAGGTGGCCTCTAAAAAGCTTGAAAAGGCAAGAAAACAGTTTCTCCCCTAGAGCCTGTAGAAGAAAACATAGCCCTGCAGAGGCCATGATTTTAGCCCAGTGAAATCCGTACTGAACTTCTATCCTATGGAATAGTAAGACAATGCATTACAGTTGTGCCAGTTCCCTATAGCATCAATAAGAACCGAATACAGGGGGATTTCAAGAAACAGATATGTTTCAGGAAGAGGAGAATCTCTTTTTAAAAAGCATTCATTTTCTCAAAGAAATGAAATATTGCAAGCATGAACTAGGAACAGGATTGTCTTTTAAGAAAAGCAACACTTAGACAACAAAAAAGTGCTCTTGAAGTTCAGAGGTAGGAGAAGTTTCAAAAAGTCAGTAGCAGAGTTGGAAGACACAGATGAGGAAATTTCCCAGAAAGTATATCAAAAAGAAAACCATAGAGAAAATTTGCAAGAAAAGATAAACTCTCTAGAAGATGCCACATTTATTTTTTAATAGTTTATTGTCAAATTGGTTTCCATACAACACCTAGTGCTCTTCCCTGCAAGTGCCCACCTCCATCACCACCACCTCTTTTCCCCCCTTCCCCTTCCCCTTCAACCCTCAGTTCATTTTCAGTATTCAGTAGTCTCTCAGGTTTTGCATCCCTCTCTCTCCCCAACTCTCTTTCCCTCTTCCCCTCCCCCTGGTCCTCCATTAGGTTTCTCCTGTTCTCCTGTTAGACCTATGAGTGCAAACATATGGTTTCTGTCCTTCTCTGCCTGACTTATTTTGCTTAGCATGACACCCTCGAGGTCCATCCACTTTCCTACAAATGGCCAGATTTCATTCTTTCTTATTGCCATGTAATACTTCATAGTATATATATACCACATCAAAGATGCCACATTTAAATAAAAGGAGTTCCAGAGAAACGGAGGGCAATATGAAGATACATTCAAGGACCAGTTCTGACACCAACAGACAATTCTTGGGCACAGTTTTGGCTGTTCTACAATTCAACTCAGTTACAATACCACCTACCTGGAGACAGCATCAGATTCCACAAGGTAAAATGTCAGTCCTATAAGACTGCTCCCTACTCCACTTCAGACACCAATCACAGGCCCAAGTTATTAGCTGTACTTCTGACCCACTGGCTGTAAATGAAAGGTTCTGATGCCCCCTTTTTGGGCTGGATTAATTTGCTAGAGTGGCTCAGAGAACTCAGAGAAACAATTTACTTACCAGATCGCTAGCTTATTATAAAAGGATATAACTCGGGAACAGCCAGATGGAAGAGTTGTGTAGGGCAAGGTCTAGGGGAGGGGCACAGAGCTTCCATACCCCCTCTAGTAGCACCACTTTCCCCATATCTCCACGTGTTCATCAACCCAGAAGCTCTCCAAACCCCTTCCTTCTGGGTTTTTATGGAGGCCATACTCAAGATGGTTAAATCACTGGCCACTGGAAATAGATTCAACTTCCAGACCTCATCTCCTCCTCTGAGGTTGGGGTGGGGTGCTAAAAGTTCCAGACATCTGGTCTCATGATTGGTACCCTCCACCCCCACAACCAGCTCCCATCCTTGGGTTACCTAAAGGGCTTTCTAAAAGTCACCTCATTAACATAATAAGACCCTTTAATCACGGGTAATGTCAAAGATTTTAGGAGCTCAGTGCTAGGAATTGTTTGAAGACCAAATACAGATTTCTTATTATAATTCACAATATCACAAAATGTCATCAACAAAATGATAAAAATTTCCCCTACAGAGAAGACCATCAATTGCCACATTGAAAAAGCCCATGAGTACCCAGCAAGATGGACAAAAACGGACTCATGCTAAAGCATAGATAGCATTGTGAAATTTAAAAACACCAGTAGCAAAGAGATTTTTTAAAAATATCTTTGAGGGGTGCCTGGGTGGCTCAGTCGGTTAAGCGTCTGACTTCGGCTCGGGTCATGATCTCACAATTCGTGGGTTCAAGCCCCATGTCAGGCTCTGTGCTGACTGCTAGATTCTGTGTCTCCCTCTCTCTCTGACCCTCCCCTGGTCGTACTGTCTGTCTGTCTGTCTCTCTCTCTCTCTCAAAAATAAATAAAAAGCATTAAAACTTTTTAATAAAAACATCTTTGATTATTTTAGACCACTAACTAATCTGTCCACTTCTGAGAGAGGAATATGATAATATGTCTGATGACAAATAATGATTACCAACATCCCCCTGGGATTCTGTGAATTGTAAATATATTTGTATACTTCTAAGGGCATATATTTTCCTATTGGTAATGTTTTTTATACTATTCCTTTCATTAGTATACAACCTCTTGCTATGTTTGTTATATTTTTTTACATTAAATGTTATTTTGTCTCATATTGAAATTGTTAACCTAGATCTCTTTTGATATTTGCCTGGAATCCAGTCCTTGCTGTTTTTGACTTTTCATGCTAAGTGTATTTCTTACTTTAAAAAATAATAATATTGACTGTTTCTGTAAAAAATCTAATCTTAGGTATCTTTTAATAATTCATTTGCATTTATTGAAATTATTGTTAGATTAGAACATATGAATTTCACAACTTATAAGGAAACTTTTTTCTTTTTCTTTCTTTCCTGGTTTCCGTTGGATGGGGAGAATTTCCTTTTGCTCATTTAAAAGTTACATATTTCGCTTTTGGTCTTGCTGTGGTTAGTAGTATCCCCTACAGTAGTCTTTAAATTTTTTTTTTTTTTTTGGATACTGAGAGAGACAGAGCATGAGAGGGGGAGGGGAAGAGAGAGAAGGAGACACAGAACTGGAAGCAGGCTCCAGGCTCTGAGCTAGCAGTCAGCACAGAGCCTGATGCGGGGCTCGAACCCACGAACGTGAGATCTGACCTGAGCCGAAGCCGGAGGCTTAACCGACTGAGCCACCCAGGCGCCCCTACAGTAGTCTTTAAAACCTATACTCATGGAGGACCTGAGTGACTCGGATGGTTAAGCATCTGATTCTTGATTTACAGTTGTGAGATTGAGCCCTGAGTCAGGCTCTGCACTGGGCATGGAGCTTGCTTAAGATTCTCTCTCTCTCTGTCCCTTCCCCTCCCCTACCAAAACAAAACAAACCAAAAAACCTCCTACACTAGTTTAATTTCCCTTATTTATTTCTTGAACTTGACAATATTTATATCCACTCCTCCTTGTTTTCCATATTACTTGTAGTGTCTTCTTGATATCAGTCTGATTCTTGTCTGTTGACAATCTGTTTTGTTTCTGGAAACATTTAGAATATGTCTGTGCTGTTCTTGTGTCTCATCCTACCGCAGGTGAAGGTTTTTCTCTATCTCTTTTTGCACGGGGTTTTATAAGCCTTTCCAAACCAGGCCCTCTTATCTTTGGTTTCAGAAAGTTCAATTTTTACTATTTCTCCAAATACTTTATCTTCTTCATTCTCCTCTTCTTGAGTTCTTATTTTCTGAACGTTGGGAGTTCCACTTCTATCCTCCATATTTTAAAGCATTTTTTTGAGAGAGAGAGAGAGAGAGAGAGAGAGAGAGAGAGAGAGAGAGAGAGAGAGAATGAATCTCAAGCAGGCTCCATGCTCAGCACAGAGATCAACCAGAGGCCCGATCTGAGCCAAAACCAAGAGTCAGACACTCAAGTGACTGAACCACCCAGGAGCCCCTCAAAGCACTTTTAATAGTATATATTTTCCCTTTTTATCATTCACTGCTGCTTCTTGGGCAAGTTCTTCGACCTGATCTTCCATTTCATTATCTTGTTCTTCAGCCATTTCCATCCTGCTGTCAATTCCATCTCTTGTATGTTTTTACCTCGACCACTATATTTTCCATGCTTAACATTTCCACATGGTTCTTTTAAACAATTTCTTAATTTTTCTTCATATTCCTAACATTTCCCCTTTACCTACTTCTTTTTATAATGTTTATTTTAAATTTTAGATCCATCTATCTCAATAATACTGCTTCAGCTTGGATGCATTCAGTTTCTTACCTTCCTTTCAGAAGAGATGTGCTTCCCCAGTGTCTAGATGCTTTGGCCTGTGAGTTCAAGGCTCCACCTGGCCAGCAGAGCAGCGAGCTGTCCTGTTTATTCCATTAACACTGGACGTCTGGGCTGTTGCTTCCAACTTCTATGGTGAAATGGCTGTCAAAGACAGCATCAGGGCATTTCAGGAGGAGAAACAAGAACAGAACTTGGAAAAGCTTTTCTCCAACCCAACAGGTTTTATCCCTGGTTCAACATTAGAGTCATATGCACTTAAAAAAAAAAAGCCACCTCACCATACATTAATGAAATCAGAATATCTGGAATGAAGTCCAGAGGTGAATATAAATTTCCTCGACATTGTATTCTGGAAAAAAAATTTTCAAACCTATAAAATAGTTGAAAAAATTATACAGTGAACACTGGTATGGTCTTTATCTTGCTTCACCAAATGTTGCCACATTTGCTTCCTCTCTCTCTCTGGTGGGGGTGAGGGTGTTGGTTTTGTTTTATTGAACCACTGAAAGTAGGGTGCAGACATCATAACTTTTCATCTCTAATACTTCAACACAAATGTCCTAAACATGAGGACATTCTCATACATATCATTGTTTCTTGTGTGAATACTATTAAGAGCTTTCTCAGATGGCATTTAATATGCAGTCAAGTTCTATCTTCCCACCATTGCTTCTGCTTGCTGTGTCTCCTACCCCTAACATACATGAGGTTGCACACACAGACGCCCCCCCCCACACCGGAACACATATCACACATATACGCATACATCACATGCATACACACACCACCACACAGCATATGTGCACACACATACCACATGCAACACACACCAGACACACAGCACATGTGCACACACTCACACACTCCAGCTCAAGGCAGCCTTCAGACTCCCCAGGGATTTCCATCAGTTGTTAATTCCTTGACTCCATGTTTTCCCCCATATCTATCATTTCTCTGGGGTACAGTTTGAGGGCAAGAGTCATCAACCCCAGCTACAAGGTCACCTTGACAGGAACTTAAAGTCCTCAGGCTCTGTATATGTCTATTTTATAATGTTGATATATTTGGTATTTGATAAAGCAGTGGAGAAATCATTATTTTAGGCAAAACATAAGAGTTTAGAAAAACTGAAGGCAATCCTAATACAAAATAAAGTCTAATCTTGAATTTGTTCATAGTGTTCCTAAAAGGATATGAAATATTTCTTTAGTCAAAATACACAAAGACTAAATTAACCCACTCTGTCCTAAGTCCTATTTCAGTCTGGGTTTTAAATGCCTAATATAGTATTTTAAGTTATGTGATATAGTCTCCAAATTACCTTTTAAAAAAAAATTAGGGGTGTGTGTGTGCCTGGGTGGCTCAGTCGGTTGAGTTTCCAACTCTTGATTTGGGCTTGGGTCATGATTCCAGGGCCATAGGATCAAGCCCCATGTCAAGGTCCATGCTGAGTGTGGAGCCTACTTAAGATTCTCTACCTCTCTCTCCCTCTGTCCCTCTCTGCAGCTCATGCTCACTCTCTCTAAAATAAAATAAATTGAAATATTTTTTAAATAGTGCATCTTTCCCCATATCTTTGCCATATTAAATATTATAAAATTTTAATGTTTTTTTCCAATTGATATGCAAGAGATAATGTTTCAGTGTTGCATTTAATTTAGTGTTTAATTTGCATTTCCTTGGACATCAGCAACATCAAGCAACCTTTTATGGGGTAATTCAGTCACTTATAAATTTTATCTGATGTTCATAATGTCTGTCCATTTTTTAAAAAGATATTTTTAAAGAAATAGTCTCTCCCTCCAAAACTACCTTTAAGTAACTAATATTTTCTGTTAGTTTTGTATGCTTCTAACTCTTTCTCCAAGTGCATCCAAAACATACACTTATATGGTTCTGGTAAGATGATGCCAAAGCTATCTATCCAAATACTGAGGGGTGAAGTGTAAGGTGTGGGGAACCACCATGAAAAATCTAGTCTGAGGCAAATAAAAATTCTAAAAAGAATCCTTTCAAAGATGACAAAAGGGGACATAAGCAAAAACTTTGCAACAAAAGAGAATAAAACAAACATAGCTGCCCAGAGATAGAAAGAATATATTTCTGAAAACGGAACCCATAAAATGGATGAAAATTGGGGCAAATCTACTTTCCACTTTCAATGGAATGGGGAAAAAATCATCAAGGACTCCAAAGAAGAAAGGATGAAAAATGAGACTCTATCACAACAGATCAGGTTAACAAAAGAATGTGTTGATGCTAAGAAAAATCATTAAAGAAATTAACCATGCTATTGCACTGCAATGTTTTTTAAAAATGGTACACAAAGCAATGAAAAATAGACTCGTCATTGAAGAAATCCAAACCAGCGTGGTGGAGAGTAGGCTTGGGAAAACTAATACCGGATATAGGGGCAAAGGACAAAAGGAGGAGAAAGCCCATAAAGGGAAGACCATAGAGATTCAATGTAGGATGATTGCTATGCCCAAAAGAGAGGCCAGAACAAATTGGTCAGACAAACCTAGTAACAAGGCCAATTCTGATAAAAATTATTTCATTGTAGGTATAAATGAAAATGTATGTCAATATCCACATAGAAGAAGCAGGACCCTGACTTCTCTGCCATACAATTTACTAGTATGAAGGAATAAAAAGCACACAGCCCCAGACTTTGAGTCCAGCCAAGGCGCCAATCACCTGGTATGGAAACGGACAAGATGTTATGAATCAGAGGAGAAGATCACAAACACTTTTTCTCAAGAACTAGCTGAATAAATACTTTCAAACATGGAAGTTGTGTCATGGGGGAGAGCCAAAACCACCCCAATTCTAAGCATGGAATTAGGACTTAATAACTGTAAGAATTATACTTATAAAATAGAATGTAAATATTGAGGTCCTTGATGGAGAATGACACATAATATAATTATGGATAATAACTTCATTATAATGCCCTGAGGCAAAAATTCAGGATACATTAATCTGGGGCAGTGGATTTTGAGTTGAGATTGACAGAGGAGGGGACAAAAAGAAGTAAAAGTGTCCCTTCCTTTCATAAGAGACAAAAGACAGGTCTTGCTTCCAATATTGATTAATTAGAGAATCTAACATTAGTCATTCAATTATTAACAGATCTAAAAAATAGAATCTATAGTAACTAAATTACTTTTATAAATGTTATAGTGGAAGATACAGAGCAAGTAATACTGCAATGAATTACAACAACAAAAACAAAGAAATCAAAGAACATTCTTAAACAATGGAAATTATTATGATAATAAGTGAAGAAAGGATAAACAGATTTTTTTTAAACTTGTTTAGATGAGGAGTGGGTGGCTCAGTCAGTTGGGCGTCCGACTTTGGCTCAGGTCATGATCTCACAGTTCGTGAGTTTGAGCACTGCGTCAGGCTCCATGCTGACAGGTCAGAGCCTGGAGCCTGCTTTGGATTCTGTGTCTCCCTCTCTCTCTCTGCCCCTCCCCTACTCATGCTCTGTTTCTCTGTCTCAATAATAAATAAACATTTTTAAAAATTAAAAAAAAACTTGTTTAGATGAAAATACAAAATATAGCTTGGGAATGCCTATGAAACAAGTAAAATAAAATGATTACTTAAGTAAAAAGAGAATGATTATGGGTCTTCATTCACCTTCAAGTTCCAAAGAGGACTTGACACCAAAAAGAACATCTAAAGAACAGGAAACCAGAAGGACATGTGCAAGGCTTCTGGTCACCATCAGTAAGCTCCACAGCATTTGGAGAGACATCTAATAAGAGTTATGGATCATGGCCTCCCTTCCTGATGTTTTTCAAAAGCCCCAGATTGGTGAAGATGCCTACAACACCATGATGGTCACCACCCCACAGATGATGTAAACCATCAGGGCTACCTCAAGAAAAAAGCCAAAGTACACATGGTCGAGAGTCCCAAAAATCACTATGAGTAGGGAAATAAAATAACCAAAGACACAAGAGAGACCAAGGGACAGAAGTTGGGGTTTTGATTTTTTACTTTGCTTTTCTGTTTGGAGTGTCATTATAACTACTGTATTGTAAATGATGGAAAATAATTGCATATGTTAAAAAAATAAATTGTGTTCTTAAAAAAATAAAATTAAATAAATAAATAAATAAATAAGAACACTTCTTGAACGGACAGGCTGTGAGCCATCAATAATCCTCCTTTAATATAGCAGAATTCACAGGTACAGAATGCATAACAAGCTTTTAAAACCTAGAAGGGAAAGAAAGCTAGCCAAAATGGTGAAACAGAAGAACTCTCCTCTAAAGAAATTCCAGGACGAAATGACAGTTAAAGAATTGTTCAAAACAGATATAAGCAACATAACTGACCAAGAATATAGAACAATAGTCATAAAATTCATTGCTGGGCTTGAAAAAAGCATGGAAGACACCAGAGAAGCTATTGCTACAAAGATTATGGACCTTAAAGATAGTTGTGATGAATTAAAAATGCTACAAATGAGATGCAAAATAAAATGGAGGCAGCCACTGCATGGACTGAAGGAGCAGAGAGGAGAATAGGTGAATTAGAAGACACAATTATAGAAAAAGAGGAAGCTGAGAAAAAGAGAGATAAATTGATCCAGGAGCATGAAAGGAGAATTCACGAACTAAGTGATGCAATCAAATGGAACAATATTCATATCATAGGAATTCCAGAAGAAGAGGAGAGAGAAAAAGGGCCTGAAAGGTTACTTGAACAAATTATAGCTGAAAACTTCTCCAATCTGGGGAAGGACACAGACATTGAAATCCAAGAGGCACAGAGATCACAGTGAAACTGGCAAAGTATAAGGATAAAGAGAGAATTCTGAAAGCAGCTAGGGAGAAAAGGGCCCTCACATACAAAGGGAAACCTATCAGAGTGGTTACAGACCTGTCTACTGAAACTTGGCAGGCCAGAAAGGAATGGCAGGAAATCTTCAATGTGATGAACAGAAAAAATATGCAGCCAAGAATCCTTTATCCAGCAAGCCTGTCATTCAGAATAGAAGGAAACACAAAGGTTTTCCCAAATAAACAAAAACTAAAAGAATTCATCACCGCTAAACCGGCCCTACATTCCTAAGGGGGACTCCATGAGGGAAATGTTACAAGGAACGCAAGGTACGAGACACTACTACGAGCATGAATCCTACAGAGAACACAATGACTCTAAACCCATATCTTTCAATAATAACAGTGAATGTAAATGGACTAAATGCTCCAATCAAAAGCCACAGGGTATCAGAATGGATAAAAAGAACAAAATCCACCTATTTGCTGTCTACAAGAGAGTCATTTTAGTCCTGAGGACACCTTCAGATTGAAAGTAAGGGGGTGCAGAAATATCTATCATGCTACTGAAAGTCAAAAGAAAGCTGGAATAGCCATACTTATATTGGACAAACCGGACTTTTTTTTTAAATGTTTTTATTTATTTTGAGAGAGAGAGAGAGAGAGACGGCATGAGCAGGGAAGGGTCAGAGAGAGAAGGAGTCACAGGATCTGAAGACAGGCTCCAGGCTCTGAGCTAGCGGTCAGCACAGAGCCTGACATGGGGCTTGAAACCACGAACCGTGAGATCATGACCTGAGCTGAAGTCGGACGCTCAACCGACTGAGCCACCCAGGTGCCCCAAACTGGACTTTAAAGTAAAGGCAGTAACAAGAGATGAAGAAGGGCATTATATAACAATTACAGGGTACATCCATCAGGAAGAGCTAACAATTATAAATGTCTACACACCGAATTTGGGAGCACACAAATACAGAAAGCACTTAATCACAAACAAAACAATCTTATTGATAAGAATGTGCTAATAGCAGAGACTTTAATACTCCACTTACAGCAATGGATAGATCAACTAAACAGAAAATGACTAAAGAAACAATGGACCTGAACGACACATTGGACCAAATGGATTTGGCATTTAGAACTCTACATCCTGAGGCTATAAAATACACTTTCTTCTCAAGTGCTCATGGCACATTCTTCAAGACAGATCACATACAGGGTCATAAGAGCAGCCTCAATAAATATAAAAGAATTGAGATCACACCATATACACTTTCAGATCACAATGCTATGAAACTTGAAATCAATCACAGGAAAGAGTCTGGAAAACCTCCAAAAACATGGAGGTTAAATAACACTCTACTGAAGAATGAATGGGCCAATCAGGCAATTAGAGAAGAAATTAAAAAATATATATAAACAAATGAAAATTAAAATACAACAACCCAAACTCTTTGGGATGCAGGAAAGGCAGTCCTAAGAGGAAAGTACATTTACTTTATCCACCTAAGAGCCCTAAGAGAAAAGTATATTATCCACCATAATCAAGTGGGATTCATTCCTGGGTAACAGGGCTGGTTCAATATTCATAAATATATCAATGTGATGCATCACATTAACAAAAGAAAAGACAAAAACCATATGATTCTGTCAATAGGTGCAGGAAAAGCATTTGACAAAATACAGCATACTTTCTTAATAAAGACCCTTGAGAAAGTCAGGATAGAAGGAACTTACCTAAACATCATAAAAGCCATTTATGAGAAGCCCATAGCTAATATCATCCTCAGTGGTGAAAAACTGAGAGCTTTCCCCCTGAGATCAGGAACACGACAGGGATGTCTACTCTCACCACTGTTGTTTAACATAGTGCTGGAAGTCCTAGCACCAGCAATCAGACAACAAAAGGAAATAAAAGGCATCAGAATCGGCAAAGATGAAGTTAAACTTTCACTTCTTCCAGATGACATGATCCTCTACATGGAAAACCCAACAGACTCCACCAGAAGTCTACTAGAACTGATCCATGAATTTAGCAAAGTCACAGGGTACAAAATTAGCATACAGAAATCGGTTGCCTTTTTATACACCAATAATGAAGTGACAGAAAGAGAAATCAAGAAACTGATTCCATTCACAATTGCACAAAAACCCATTAAATACCTAGGAATAAACCTAACCAAAGATATAAAAGATCTGTATGATGAAAACTATAGAAAACTTATGAAGGAAATTGAAGAAGACACAAAGAAATGGAAAAACAGTCCATGCTCATGGATTGGAAGAATAAACATTGTTAAAATGTCACTATTACCCAAAGCAATCTACACATTCCATGCAATCCCCATCAAAGTTGCACCAGAATTCTTCTCAAAGCTAGAACAAACTATCCTAAAATTCATATGGAACCACAAAAATCCCAATAGCCAAACTAATATTGAAGAAGAAAACCAAAACAGGAGGCATCACAATCCCAGACTTTAGCCTCTACTACAAAGCTGTCATCATCAAGACAGTATGGTATTGGCACAAAAGCAGACACATGGACAAATGGAATAGAATAGAGAACCCAGAACTGGGCCCACAAATGTAGGCCAATTAATCTTGACAAAGCAGGAAAGAGTATCCCATGGAAAAAAGACAGCCTCTTTAACAGGTGGTGCTGGGAGAAATGGACAGTACCATGCAAAAGAATGAAACTAGATCACTTTCTTACACCATATACAAAAATAAACTCAAAACGGATGAAGGACCTGAATGTGAGACAGGAAACCATCAAACCCCTAGAGGAGAAAGTAGGAAACAGCCTCCTTGACCTCAACCACAGCAATTTCCTACTCGACACATCCCCAAAGGCAAGGGAATCAAGAGCAAAACTGAACTCTTGGGACCTCAACAAGATAAAAGGCTTCTACAATGCAAAGGAAACAATCAAGAGAACTAATAGGCAACCAACGGAATGGGAAAAGATGGTTGCAAATAACATATCGGATAAAGGGCTAGTATCCAAAATCTACAAGAAACTCAGCAAACTCCACAACTGAAAAACAAATAATCCAGTGAAGAAATGGGCAGAAGACATGAATTGACACTTCTCCAAAGAGGATATCCAGATGGCCAACAGACACATGAAACAATGCTCAGTGTCACTCATCATCAAGGAAATACAAATCAAAACCACACTGAGTTTCTCATGCTGGTCAGAGTGGCTAAAATGAACAAAACAGGAGACTATAGATGCTGGTGAGGATGTGGAGAAATGGGCACCCTCCTACACTGTTGGTGGGAATGTAAACTGGTGTAGCCGCTCTGAAAAACAGTGTGGAGTTTCCTCAAAAAGTTAGCAATAGAACTCCCCTGTGACCCAGCAATAGCACTGCTAGGGATTTAACCAAAGGATACAGAAGTGCTGATGCATAGGGGCACATGTACCCCAATGTTCATAGCAGCACTGTCAACAATAGCCAAATCATGGAAAGAGCCTAAATGTCCATCAACTGATGAGTGGATCAAGAAGATATGGTATATATATATAATGGAGTATTACATGGCAATGAGGAAGAATGAAATATGGCCATTTGTAGGAAAGTGGATGGACCTCGAGGGTGTCATGCTAAG
>NC_043711.1:90623964-90643653 GCF_006229205.1 Suricata suricatta | reverse complement strand
TACTACATGGCTATGAGAAAGAATGAAATCTGGCCATTTGTAGCAACATGGATGGAACTCGAGGGTGTTATGCCAAATGAAATAAGTCAGGCAGAGAAGGACAAATACCATATGTTTTTACTTATAAGTAGAATGGGAGAAACTTAACAGAGGACCATGGGGAGGGGAAGGGGAAAAAATAGTTGGGGAGAGGGAGGGAGGCAAACCATGAGAGACTCTTGAATACTGAGAATAAACTGAGGGTTGATGGGGGTGGGGGAGAAGGGAAGGGGGGTGATGGTCATGGAGGAGGGCACTTGTGGGGAGGAGCACTGGGTGTTATATGGAAACCAACCTGACAATAAACTATAAAAGAAAGAAGGGGAAAAAAAAAAAAGAATGAGTATGAGTAAGACAAAAAGCAGAGAGGTTCCCAGGAATGCAAACAGGAAGAAACCGTAGCTGCAGTGTAGACATCAGACAAAGCAAAAATCTCTCAAACATTCAAATATCACAGAAGTCAACTGCCATTTAAATATTCCAATGCATAATGAAAGAAAATTTTCAGTTATTTTTCACAAATTATGCAGGATTTAATATAAAAAGAGCAAAGCACAAAATGAAACACTACAAACCCAATTATGAATATACCCGCAAAACACTAACTAAAATATTAGCAAATAAACTAAATAGTATGTTAAAGGAAGAAACATGAGATGAAGCAACAACTGTTCAAAATTTTATAGACTATTAATGTAAAAAGATAATAGTCATCTCAATAAATGACAAAAACCTAATTTTTAAAAATAACATCTATCCCTGATAGCAATGTTTCATAAAATAAGAAATAAAAATAGAAAGATATTTCCATAGCATGATCAAAAAATAATTACACATGTACGTCGAATGACAGTTGGCATCATGTTCAATGGGAAGACACTCAGCAGCGTTCCCTTGAAATCATGAAAAAAGACAGAGAGACAACTATTACCACCCATTTTGTCCTTGCTTCTGAAGTGAGGAGAATAAAAAAAGGGGTATAGATATTTGGGGGGGAAAGCAAAACAATCAACATTTACACACTATATAATTTCCTACCTAGGAAGAAAACCCAAGAAAATCAATGAAATCTTATTAGAAATAATAATAGAGTCAGTAGGGGCACCTGGGTGGTTCAGCTGGTTAGGCGGTCGACTTCAGCTTGGGTCATGATCTCTTGGTCTGTGAGTTCGAGCCACACATCAGGCTCTGTGCTGACAGCTTGGAGCCTGGAGCCTGCTTCTGAGTCTGTGTCTCCCTCTCTCTCTGCCCCTCTCCCACTCATGCTATGTCTCTCTTGCTCTCAAAAATAAACATTAAAAAAATAATAGATAAAGTAGATGGTTTAAAATAAATATACTAAGTCAACAGTTTTCTTAGATTTCTAGGAATGACCAATTAGAAAATATAGAAAATTTTTTAAAAAATCACATTTATTCCAGAAATAAAAAACAAAAGATATATCTAAAATTAAAAATTTTTAAATGTGCATGATCTATACAGAAAAAGAGAACAACTACTTAATTCTACCCAACTGTTTAATAGAAAAGGGAGAAGAACTAGTATGTTTCTGGATAAGAACATTCAATTGGTATAAATATTTTTAAAAGATGATTTATCAGTGTTTATCAAAACACATGTTTATCAAAACATGGCAAACAAGCATAACTTTTTATTCAGCAAACCCAATTCTGGGGACCCTACAGAAATCTTAACGCAATGCAAAAAACAACAGGCAAGATTCAAGGACGTTGGCCTCAGCCACTGGGCAAACAAATAGTTGTGCAGTTCCCAGAGCTAACAAAGTTTCTCACATTGGCAATATGTAGTAACAGCATTAAAAACTGCTTACACTCTTAGCTGGCAGTTCCATTCTTAGGAATTTAGTCTTAGGAAATAATCATGGTCATGCTCAGAGTTAGTTCCCAGGAAATTTACTGCAATGGTGTTCATAAGAATAAAGAACGCAAACAACTTAATGTTTGTTTGTTTGTTTTTAAAATTTTTTTTAATGTTTTATTTATTTTTTGATACAGAGAGAGACAGAGCATGAGAGGGGGAGGGGCAGAGAGAGAGAAGGAGACACAGAACCGGAAGCATGCTCCAGGCTCTGAGCCAGCTGTCAGCACAGAGCCGGACGCGGGGCTTGAACCCACGAACATGAGATCTGACCTGAGCTGAAGTCGGAGGCTTAACCGACTGAGCCACCCAGGCACCCCAACAATTTAATGTTTAACAATGGAATATTGTGGAGCACTTAACATTTATGTAGAATATTCAGTGACTTGGGAAGATATACATGATATACCATAAAGTAAAAACGAAATCATGTTATAGGCAGGATGTTCTGCATATAAAATGTGATTGAAATTTTGTTGAAGAAAAATTATATGGAAAAATAGTGATATGGATATAGATATGCCTAGAAAGACACAAACCAAGACAGAAATCACAGGTGTGATTTTTACTTTTCCGTGTATATTTTCTGAATTTTCTCCAATAATCATCTTTTACTTTTGTAAAATAAAAGCTATTTTAGGAGCACCTTGGTGGCTCAGTCGGTTAAGCATCTGACTTCGGCTCAGGTCATGATCTCACGGTCTGTGAGTTTGAGCCCCACATTGGGCTCTGTGCTGACAGCTCAGAACCTTAAGCCTGTTTCAGATTCTGTGTCTCCCTCTCTCTCTGCCCCTCCCCTGCTCAAGCTCTGTCTCTCTGTCTCTCAAAAATAAATAAATGGTTAAAAAAATTTTTAAGATATTTTAAAATTGATTTATCTTCTGTGCAAGGGAGACAGCCAGCCATCTTTACTGCACTGGGTCTTTTTTATTTTGGAGGAATCCTTTTCCTTAGGGGGCCCTAAGTTCCTCATCTGTAAGCCAAAGGGTTGGTGAGGGCTGAGATCCTTTGGGCACTTATCTGCTCTCTGGCTCCCTTTAAACTACACCATTATGGCTCAGTTGGTTGAGAGTCTGACTCTTGATTTCAGTTCAGGTCATGATCCCAGGGTGGTGGGATAGATCCCCTTGTCGGGCTCTGTAATGAGCATGGAGCCTGCTTAAGATTCTTTCTTTCTCTGCCTCTCTCCCCTGCTTGCTACATGTTCTCTCTAAACAAACAAATAAATAAAATAAGCAGACTACCACCATTAGCTCTGAGGTGCCCTTTATGGCATTGCCCAGCCAGCCCACCACCCGTCACTGGTGAATTCACTCTCCTACGCATGAGCCCTGGACCCTGACCATTTCAGTGCTGACCCAACTTTTAATTGCCATCATCTGCATGTCTTTGCCTAAGGGCTTTCTTTGGTGGCCAGAAGTCTCTTCCCATCACTGTAGCCTATGTAAGTGCTAGGGACCTATGGAGTCCCCAGTCAGAAGCAGTCCTTCCCTCAGGAGTGGGTCCCAAAATTCCCTAGTGGCCACCATGGTAATGGATATGACCATGAACCCCTTACTGGCTTCCTTCCCTTTGCTGCCTCACTTCCCCATCTCCCACCTGTGTGTCCTGGGATCCACTTCCAAATAAACTACATATAATACATCCATGTCTCAGGGTCTGCTTTTGAGCAACCCCAAGTAAGATAGCCCACCCTCCCTGTTTCCCATCCCCTCAAATCTCCAGCTCTCACCACCTTCCACTCAGAGCTGTTGACCTTGCTTGTTATTTTGTAGAAGTAGAAGCAATGAAAAGACAAAAACATAAAGACATTCACAGAAAAAACTTTAAAGTCCAATAAATATATGAAAACATGCTCAGCTTCACTGGTGACCAGAGAAATGCAAATTAAAACAACTAACAAACCTTTATAAATACAAGTAGACTGGTGGGTGTGGGGGGCGGGAGGGGGTATCTAACAATACAGAGGAGGTGGGAAAGATCAGAGGTCTTGTACAGTCTGAGTGTGGAGACTGGGGAGCAATTTGGCAGTATCTAGGAAAGTTGGAGATGTGCATGCCCTACAACCCGATAATGCAGCAATTCCACTTTCAGTGAAATACCCCAGAGTAACTCCAATACACAGGCTCAAGAATATTCCCTGCAGCACTGATACCATTAAGAAGAAAGAAAGAACAATCTCCCTACCAACAGAGGATTGACTAAGGAAATTTTTAAATGTTCCTATACCACAACACTACATAAAGGCAAATGGACCACACCTACTTGTAAAAAAGTGAATAGATCTTAAAAGCACAGGTTGAGTAAAAATAAGTTGGAAAAGGTGTTGTACATTGTGGCACTAGTTTTATGTATATAGCAGAAGCCCTCACCCCAACCCCTGTATATTGTCTGTGATCATACACAATGCAGTAAGGGTTTTGAAACATAGGTAGGACATGTTACCTTTAAAACAATGTTACTGGGGCGCCTGGGTGGCTCAGTCGGTTAAGCCTCCGGCTTCGGCTCAGGTCAGATCTCACGTTCGTGGGTTCGAGCCCCGCGTCAGGCTCTGTGCTGACAGCCAGCTCAGAGCCTGGAGCCTGCTTCCGGTTCTGTGTCTCCCTCTCTCTCTGACCCTCCCCCTCTCATACTCTGTCTCTCTCTGTATCAAAAATAAATAAAACATTAAAAAAAAATTTAAAACAATGTTACTTTTAAAACACGGGCAGTGACAGTGGTTACCTTTGGGGATTGAGATGAAGAAGGTACCAAGCATATCTATAATGTTTTGTTTCTTCAAAAGAATTTTATTGCCTTTCTTTAAAAGGGAAGGTAGATAAAAGGCGTGGGGAGAGGGAGAATGAGTAATGAGACTGGAGCAAAGCAAATATGGCAAAGCAGTGACATTTGCCCAATCTTGGTGGCAAGTTTGTAAATGTTACTTTGTAATATTAATCTCTGTTCTTTTCTGGGTGGTTGTAACATTTCTGAACTCAAAATTCTGAATTCAGAATTCAAAAGAAAAATTACCAGGAGTATGGAAATGTTCTATGTCTCACCTGCGTTGGTAGTTACATGAACGTGGGCTTCTGGCAAGGCTCCTTGAACGGGACACCTAGATCGGGTGCATTTTCTGACATGTCAATTACACTTCAATACAGCTGATTTTTAAAAGAGGTAACAATTAGATGAGACATTGATTGGCAGGTGCTCAGCCTCTCCCCATGGGACCTGGTTTAACAAGGAAGTGGAGGGAGGAGAGAGATGTTATGAACTCTGGGTTAGCCTTGAGGGTCTGGCCCCCAAACTTCAGGTCCTCAGGGCAAATGGAACACCCTCTGCTTTGGGGGCAGGAGTGGACTGAGCCCTCTGCACAGGGTTAGCTGCATCTAATTTTAGAGATTTGGTGGTTGGAGGAAGGGCTGACTCTGCTTCTACAGTGAGCTCATCATGTTCTTGGCACCTCAATGTTCTCCCCATTTAATTTTTCACAAGCAACAACCAGCACATCAGAAAAGAAGTATGTCCTGAAATTGCTATTTGGATGAACGTGACATTTGTAGGCCAGCCACAGAAACTAGAGGAGGTGATGTGTTTGCAACTCACAGCCTCATCTCACGGCCCACACTCCAAACAATGCACACTTATAGGGGAGAGCATTTGCCTGGATGGAAAAGTACAGCTCAATAGACAGACTCTGCACTAGGCAAGGAAGGAAGGCGGAAGGGAGAAACGACATGCAGGGCTGGCTACAGTACGTCAAGTGCTTACTATGCGCCAGGCCCACTGTGTCATTTCATCCTGAAAATGCACTGTATCACCCCCACTTGAGAGATGAGGAAACAGGCTCAGAAGGGATGTGTTATTCTGCTAAGGACACAATGCGGAGAAGCAGCGGAGTTGGATCTGACTCCATCTGGTTGATGTCAAGTTCTTTACACTGTGCCTACAGCTCAAAAGAAGGGGCTCAGTAGCTCTTTCCTTCCTTTTATCTTGCTGTCCAGTCTTTTTCTTCCTTCTAGAGAAACCAGGGGAGGTGTGGAAAGTTACTGGGCTGTTTTGGGGGCAGATCCAGGACAGAGTAACTAAGTGGATGGTGAAGCTGAGGATGATGGAGGAATCCAGGGTGAGTCACGAGTTTCTATCTTGGGGTCAGACACAGAGATGAGCAGCCTTTGCAGGAAAAGGTGCTGTTGGTGGGAAGCTGAGGCAAACTGTTGGATTTGAAGTATCTCTGGGAAGAACCAATAAAGGAATCTGGAGACAACTGATTTGTGGAGAGAGAGAGATGCTAGGAGGATGTGAATACCTCTAAAAATGAGCCTCACTATGGTCAGACTTTTTTCTCACTGTCTAGAAGGACCCCTCAGTGCAATAGGTAAGGACATCAGAATGCCTGATGGTCATGGGCAGGAGAAGAAATCACAGAAAAACAGACATACAAACTAGAGAAGCACACTCACAAGGGCGCCCCTATAAAGGGGAGATAGTTGCTTACATCATAACCAGGTCCTCAAGGGGTCACTGTGTCACGCTAATATTTACAACAATAATCCTACACATTAAGAAAATACTAATATTCAACCTCTTGCATTCAATAAGGCAAGATATCTAAATCCATTTGATATCCATTCCCATTCGATATTAAATCAAAATGATGCTTAAACGAGTAAGTTTCAGTTTCTAACAATGTTTACATCTTTCAGGGAAGACACTGTCCCGGAAGGAATATCTAGTATCTGAGATCAATTTTTAAATTTTTAAATAATAGAATACTTGTTACAAATGTAGTCTTACCCAGGGCTCAATCATACAGAGCACCCAAGGTGCCTGGGTGACTCAGTCAGGTGAGTGCCAACTCTTGGTTTTGGCTCAGGTCAGGAATCCCAGGGTCATAGGATGGAGCTCCACATCAGGCTCTGCACTGAGCATGGACTCTGCTTGAGATTCTCTCTCTCTCTCTCTCTCTCTCTCCCTCTCTCTCTCTCTCTCTCTCTCTCTCTCTCTCTCTCTCTCTCTCTCTTTCTCTCTCTCTCTCCCCCCCATCCCAGCTCATGTTTGCTCTATCTCTCTCTAAAATAAAATAAAAACCATATACAGCATAAGCCATAGTTCCTGGGGCTCCTTAGAACTTAGTTTGAAAAACACAAGGTTATTTTACCAAGGAGTAAAATGAGGCCCAAAGAAACTTCTCAAAGACCACCCAGAAATATAGCAAAGCCCAGGCTGTGGTCTGAGGCCAGTTCCCAGGTTTGGATTTGATGAAATCTGAAAACTTAAAGGCAAAAAGAACATATGATCATATACTTGTCACTTCCACCAGGAGAGAGATGAAGCCTAGAACTGTCATGTAAGTGGTTCTCGGTCACACAGTGAGACAAGGAACACAGTGTTCTTTCCTCTGAGTTGGCCGAATGAACTGATATATCCCACTGGTGGAAAATTCCAATCCAAGGTATGCCAATACATTTGTTAGATTTCTCCCATTTCCAATAGGCAGAAGGGGAAAACACATTCACATATAGTTGCACTTCTAATACCTGCTTTTTTTAATTTTTAAATTTTATTTAAATCCAAGTTAGTCAACATGGAGTATAATGATTTCAGGAGTAGAATTTAGTGATTCATCACTTACATATAATACCCAGTGCTCATCCCAACAAGTGTCCTCCTGAATGCCCATGACCCATTCATCCCATCCCCCACCCAACACCCTTCCACCCTCAGTTTGTTCTCTGTATTTAAGAGTCTCTTATGGTTTGCCTTCCTCTCTCTTTTTATCTTTTCCCCTTCCTTCCCCTATGTTCATCTGTTTTGTTTCTTAAATTCCACATATGAGTGAAATGATATGATATTTATCTTTCCATAGAAATATTTACTTCTAAATAAAATTTGCTTAGCATAATACACTCCCATTCCAAACATTGTTGCAAATGTTGTTGCAAATGACAAGATTTCATTCTTTTTGATCACCCAGTAATATTCCATTACACACACACACACACACACACACACACACACACACACCACATCTTCTTTATCTACTCATCAGTCAATGGATATTTGGGTTCTTTCCATAATTTGGCTATTATTGACATAAACATTGGGGTGCATGTGCCCCTTTGAGTCAGCATTTAAAATTTTTGCAGTTGCTTAGCAATGAGCTAGAAAAAGTAATGATACAATTTTTGAAACCTGGGACAGGTATTCCAATTAAGGTTAATTAAATATGCCCTTAGGTACAGTAGATGTGGTGAGCAACGTCTTGTCAGAATCCCATTTCCTTAACAAAACACACTCACCAGAAGACAAGGAGATCATTACTTCATTTGTTGAAAAGGAGTGCCACGTGGTGGAAAAGACAAAATTTGGAGTCAGACACATATAATCCACATCAACTCACTTGCCACAGGTGATTGAAAGCCACTATAAAAATGGGCATAATAATATTTACTTCAACAGGCTGCTAGAGGGTGAAATGAGATAATGCACAGGAAAGAGCAATTTGAAAATGTACGCCAAATGGTCCTTAAAACTGCTTCTGGAATATGAAATCAAATGGCTAAATTATTTTGTGAGGCTTTCTTTAAAATTATCTGAAACATTCAAGGAAAGAGGATACAGTAAATGCAAGCTTATTAAATGTCCCTCTCTGTGAACAGAACAGAATGAACAAAAATTAATTGGGGGACAGGAGTTCAAAATGGTTTTTATGGAAAAACTAATCTGTAACAAAAACTTGGCAATGAGTATGAAGACTCCACCAGTTTTGAGCAAATCCTGCCAACCAAAGGTGTCTTCAGACTCTGCCAAGTGTCCCCAGGGGGGTAGGAGGCCATGTTGCCCCAAGATGAGAACAAACCAATGGTCTGGAAGACTCTCCCTTACTCCAGAAAACACTGCGTTGGCCAAATTCAGACAAATCTATGATATGTCTTCTGGCTGAGCGGGGAGCAGAACACTTTTAAGGGGCTAAACACCAGGACAAAACACTGTGATGACGAACAAAAGCTTTACAGAACAAAGAGACGCAACAGCATCTTCTGTGGGCTGAGGGAGCTCTGGGAAAGATGTGGAATGTGAAGAATAACCTGCTTGGCCTCCCCCCTCCCTGGGAATAGGCAGAGGAGCAAGAATCCATGGATCTCAGTCTTATGAGAAGGCAGAAGAACCTGGCTGGATTCATGGCCTGAAACAGATTATTCTTAGTAAAGACTCAGCCTCAGAAGGAGACCTTCTCTGAAGCTGGTGAAGGAGGTGAGGGAGAACCCAGCTGTTCTAAATTCGGACAAGTAATAGGCCTGATGAAACTACTCTGGTTCAAAAATAAATAAGCTTAAATAACAACACCAAACATCAAAACTATGGAAATTTTCAAAAGACAATAGGAAAGAAAGGAAGAAATAGATGATGCTAAAAACAGATAGAGGCTCCGTTTTGGGAAAAGATGTGGCCAAAAAGACAGGAAACAGAAACAAATTAGACCACAAATGTATCCACCGCCTCAAAGAAACTAAAGGTAAGATGATAACAGATAAGATTAGTAAGGTTGCAGAACCAAGGTAAGGAATTATGCACCAGAATAATCCCACTGTGCTACCATCAAATAGGTGAGAAACCGGGAAGACGGAAGGGACACAGCAGAAACCTATATGGGGAGTCTGAAAGATAACCTACAGTGAAAGACCATGTGTCTCCCTTTCTCTCTGTCCCTCCCCCACTTGCACTCAGTTTCTGTCCCTCAAAAATGAATAAACATTAAAACAAACAAACAAATAAAGATAACCTATAGAAAAATCACACAAAATGTGAAGGAAAAGTTCAAAGATTTAGGAACAATTTTCAAGAAGATGATTGGCATGGAGGCCAGACAATGGAAGTAAACATACCAATGACTAGCCTTAAAGAAGAGATCCAAACAAATAAATCATAAGAACAATCCACCATATAATAAAGGAAGGAAAGTGGAGTGTGGAAATTTCAAAAACATCAGAGAAGGGGTCAAATCTACATCTATTCTGATCAAGATGTTCAGCGTGAAGGATTTAACATGAAATTACCTGAGCATTCAGCCAGGAAAACCAAGTTATCAATAAGAGGAAGAATATCAAATTACCCTCAGTTTCTCCACATTAACTGGCATCAGAAGACCAAAGTAACATCTGCAAAGTTTTCAAAACAAAAGTATGACTTATGAGTTTTACACCCAACAAGCATTTTATTCAAACTTACTGAGAGATTATAGGATCCATCACCGTTTCTTTTTTTAATTGTTTTGTCGGGGCGCCTGGGTGGCTCAGTCGGTTGAGCATCCACCTCTTGATTTTGGCTCAGGTTATGATCCCAGGGTCATGGGATTGAGTCCCACGTCAGGCTCTGAGCTGAGCATGGAGCCCACTTAAGATTCTCTATCTCTCTCTCCCTCTGCCCCCTCCCCCGCTCGTGCTCTCTCTCTCTCAAATAAAAATAAATAAGTAATAAATATTAAATGTTTATACAGTCAAAAGATAATTCAAAATAAGAAATCAGAACTAGGAAAGCTATTGAAACAAAGGGTAAAAAATTGAGTCTTGAGTCCTTTTTTATATAAAACTAAGCCTCAATATCTGTGAAAAGACATTTTAAATCAAAATGAAAACTACATAATTCCTAAAGAAAACCTATGTTATGTAACAATAAATAAACATACAAAAGTTTAAAAAATATCCCAAATGGACTGTGGTAACAACTCAGATTATAACAAAATTGGGATGGGGAGGAAATATGAATGCTTACATTTGTGATCTTTCATAGAAAAGAATGGATTTATACTATTATGCACAGTTTTTGTTTCTTGACAAATCAAGAAAAAGAGGTTTGAGTATATTATCTTTAAGAAAGTAAAAATATGTGATAAACTGTATCAGTAGCTGGTCCATGGAGTTGAAGGTAGAAAAAACAGGGGGCAAAAGAAGGGCTGGGTAGGAGTGAAGTGTACAAAAGGGTTTTTTCCCCCTTTTTTTATTAAAAAAATTTTTAATGTTTTATTTATTTTTGATACAGAGAGAGACAGAGCATGAGAGGGGGAGGGGCAGAGAGAGAAGGAGGCACAGAACCGGAAGCAGGCTCCAGGCTCTGAGCTAGCAGTCAGCAGAGAGTCTGATGCGGAGCTTGAACTCTTGAATGTGAGATCTGACCTGAGCCGAAGTCGGAGGCTTAACCTACTGAGCCACCCAGGCGCCCCAAAGGTTTTTTTTCTTTTCTTGAAAAGTAAAAAGATTTTCAAGGATGAGCCAGGTAAATGCAAACTAAACCAAGATCCGTGGTCTGAATTTTAGAAAATGTTGAACTGAAACTAAAACATACTGAATGAAAAATGACACTGCCCATAATGATAAAGGATAGGAAACACAATGAGCACAATGTCATGATACTTCGTGTTCAGATCACATAACATCAAGATATATGAAGCAAAAGCTACAGATAAATACAGTGTGAACTAACAGAAATGCAAGAGAAGGAATCTTTAACTCCTACCTCTTGACTTTTGACAGTTAAAATATCAAGGATATAAATAATCTAAGTAAAATAGTTAATAAAATGTATTACATATGACTGTGCGTCATATATTAAACTCTGTGCATAAGAATCAGACAATATTCTTTTTCTTCAAGGGCCAAAGTGGTGTTTGCAAAACTTTGCCACATGCAAGGCCACAAAGGAAACCTAAACATTCTAAAAGTAGATATATGAAGCTCACAAACCCTGACCTTGATAATAAGTATGCAAATTAATAGCAACGGCAAAACAACTACAAAATGAGACTTTTTTTTTTTTTAACAAATTCTATCTTTAACAACTCTTGGCTCAAAGAAGAAATCAGCTTAAGAAGCTGAAACTAGATTCTGAAAACTCATCATGGTAAACAGTTACATTCTACTGATATGTCCTTAGACTTTACCAGTCTTTGGCCACAAAGTAATTTTAAGATGCAAATTCCTATGATAGTCAGCCTCCCATCCCATGAACCACAGTCCATTATTCTAGCTGGTGTCCCATGAAAATGTTTCTGGGACCACCTCGCTTCTATGTTCTACAGGTTCCTCCTGGTCATCACCCCCTCTCTCCTTCCTTCCTTTTTTCTCAGGCTAGCCTAAGAGGGATATATGTAGCAATGGAATAATAATTGATTTGATTCCACAAATACACATATACACACTCAGAAAACTGTATATCCCTCCCCAAAAAAGACAGTAAATAGAATTAAGAAAAAAAGGTAGTATTCCAGAGCATTTGAAAAAAAACACCATTCTGAGTTTTTAAGAAAACAGGATTATGCATGACACTAAAAGCTGAAAACAACAAGAAAAAAAAACACTGATCCAAAAACATTAAATAAAATATTAACACACCAACCAGAGCAATCCATTAAACAGCTACCAGAATATGTGCAAGCAGGGGTTTACTCCAAGACCACAAGGATGGTGTAACCTTAGGAGATCTGTAATATGATTCACCATATTAACAGGTCAAAATAGAAAAATGTTAAGATTGTTTTCTTAGACGTGGGAGGGGGAGGTATTGGATAAAATGGAATCTCCATGTCTAATGAAAAGTAATTTTAAATAACATTGTTTTATAACACTGTTAAAATGTATCTATTTAGATACTTCCAGATATCTATGGGATAAAGATACATATGTCTCCAATAACATACATCTTACTCAAAAGGTAAGCAATAGGAGAATTTCTGATGAATCAGAAAGAAGAACAAGTGAATAAGAAAATAAGGTAAAGCTTTTGGAAAGGAGGCAACAAAGTATCCATACATTATATAATTTTCTTCCTAAGAAATCTAAAAGAATAACTGATAAAATATTAGAAATAATATAACAGGGGCGCCTGGATGGCTCAGTTGGTTAAGCAGCCAACTCTTGATTTCAGTTCAGGTCATGATCGCACAGTTGTGAGATCAGTCCCCTAGCAGGACTCTGCGTTGGAGGTTGAGACTGTTTGGGATTCTCCCTGTCCCTCTCCTTCTGCCCCCCTCCAAAATAAATAAATAAACTTTTTTTAAGAAAGAAAGGAGTGCCTGAGTGGCTCAGTTCATTAAGCATCTGACTTCAGCTCAGGTTATCATCTCATGGTTTGTGGGTTTGAGCCCCGTGTCAGGCTTTGTGCTGACAGCTCAGAGCATGGAGCCTCCTTCGGATTCTACGTCTCCCTATTCCTCTCCCTCTCCCTCTGCCCCTCCTCTGCTCATGCTCTGTCTCTCTCTGGTCTCTCAAAAAATAAATTAAAATGTTTAAAAAAATTTTTTTAGAGAAAGAAAGTATATTCAAAAAAAGAATATAAAAATAATAAAGCAAGAATTCAGAAAACGTATACATTATAGTAGCTCAGGAAAATAGTTTATTACAAAAAATTTAAATAATAATAGCTATTGGTTATTAAGGACTTACTGTGTACCAGGGACACTGCCATCAAATAGGTACTATTTTTATCCTTATGTTGAAAATGAGAGAACTGAGGCTCAGAGCGGCAGAGTCACCAGCCTACAGTCATACAGCCTGTGAATGACAGAGCCAAGATGGAAATCAGGTAGCTTCATTCCATAGCCCATCTGTCTAACCATCAGGAATTGCTTCCTCTTGTATACTTTCATATGTACGAGTTAATAGCTAATCAGAAAATATGATGGAATAGAACACTCATTTCCCAATAGCAGCAAAAATAGGAAAATACTTAGGAAGGAACATAACAAGAAATGTGCATAATCTATAATGCAGAGACATATAAAATGTTATGTAGGGACATAAAATATAAGTAAAGACCTGCATGAGTAGAAATAGATACCTTCTTCTATGAGGATTCTAACATCACAAAAATAGAAATTCTTCCCAAATTCTGCTAAAACTTGATGTAATCCAAATTAAAACCTTAAAAACATTTGGGGGGGCGGATCTTAGCAAAATAATTCTAAACTCTTCCAAGAAAAATGAATGAATAGAGCCATAAAAATTATTTTAAAGGAACAATGAAGGGGGACTTTTTCCTTACCAGGTATTAAAATGCATTATAAACCTATAGTATATCAATGATGTAGCATGTTGCCTAAAGAAATAGACTAGTCAGTGGAATAAAATGGAGAATCCAATTAGGTTCAAGTATATATTGAAGTTTAGTTTGTAATAATAGCAACATTTTAAGTTAGTCAGGAGATTATGAATTATACAGTAAAAGATGTTGGGGTAACCGTCCAGCCCTTTGGGGGGAAAATATTCCTAGTTTTTATCCTAATACTAAAATACATTCCAGACATCAATGGTTTACTTATTTTTTTTTAATGATTAAAATGCTAGGGAAAAAATATATTGAGGAATATGAAACCTTAAAAAAAACAGGCTGATTTTATCATGCAAAAATTTTTAAATGGTAATGAAAACCATAAGCAAAATCAAAAGATAAATTGTAGCATTTGACCAAGAGCCAAGGTCTCTACTGTACAAAGAGCTCTTTCATACCGCTAAGAACAGAGCTGAACTTAGTAGAAAAATTGGCAAAATAAATAAGCAATTCAATAAGAAATCTCATGAAGAGATACTCAACCTCACTAATAATTAAAGACCTCAAATTACAACACTGACATTTCTTTTAAGCTGTAAGACTTGCAATAGTTAGTAACTGAAAACCCTGAGAGGGAGTAGGAGCATGGAGGCGCTAGTCAGTGGCCAAGGATTCAGGGCTGGCGGCGGGGAGGATCACACAGAAGTCTGGGGCTGGTGTGCCGGATGGCCGCAGAGGCTGGGGGGTAAGGGAGGCTTGGGGGACTGCATGGGGTGTGGGCTGACAGAGTGAAGTCACAGGATGGTGAGGCAGATGCTGAGCCAGTGGGCAGAGAAGACAGAAAGCAAGTTGGGAGATGGGTTACATCAACCAAATAAGTAAACCAACTGAGCAAATAAGTAAAAATAGTGAGGATAAGGAGAGCCAAGGTTCTAACTGCCCAAGAAGATATTTACAAATGTAAAAGGAAGGATAGAAAGAATCCTGAGGTGTTGGATTGCAAGTGGAGGTATCAGTATGAATTCATGGTTCCATAATATATACACAAATAGGTATTGGAATAATTTAAAGGTGAATAAATGACTATATCTGTACATGTGTACATAGATAGGTAGACAGGTACATGTATGCATGGATTATATTGCTTATACAGATAGATACAGAGATAGGTAGACAGAAACAATGAGCATACTGAGTGCCCATATCTTGGTTTTAAATATCATCCTCCACTGAAATATACCAGGGCCAATCAAAGAAATGATGGATTCCATTTCCATCCAAAGCAATGAGTCAAGGAAAGTGCAAGAGAATAGGATGAGCCTAGAACATCTCATTGTGCCAGAAGGTAAGGAAGTGACCAATGAATGATGGTAAGGAGTGACCAAGTCAAAAGGACACAGGAGATACTGTGTCCTTGAAGCAGCTCCCACTGAGCAAATCTGAGACTATCTGAGCATCAAAATAAGTAATGATAGAAATGGATTATAAAATAGGGATCCATGAGCTCCTGCTGACACAAATAAATGGGACAAAAGGGGAAAGCTTTTTTCCTTACAACAGAAGACCAGCTAATTAGAATAGAAGGAATGATGGGAATAGAAAGCTCTCCCTTGGCAACCATCATGGAGGTGGCTGGTCCAGGCAGGAGCTGTCCATGGAGGAGGCTTGACAAGGAACAGAGTATTGGCTTAATCTCAGACAATGACCCGATCAGTGACAAGAGGGCAATGATAAGTTTAAGGTAGAGAAACTTGGCAGGTACCAACAAGACCAGGGGCCAAGGTTAACATCTCCAGCATGGGATGGGTCACTGCCATGCGCCTCCTGACACAGTGCACTGAAACTGCACAGCATCATTTCTATGGTCTTTCTGCCTAAGAAGTATGACCTGAGTACTACTGAGGAGACATCAGATCTGGGTTGAGGGTCAACTTAGGGAAGGTAAGGCCCATCCCCCCTGGAACTATGGGCCTCAAAACCCATGGGGAAATGGAGGAGCTGTCCCAGACTGGAGGAGATTGGAGGCACGTAAGAACGAAATGCAACACATACTCTTTGAGAAGATCCTGGACCAGAGGGAAGAGGCACACGGTGGAACTGTTGATTTGAATGAAGTCTGTGCACTGGATGGGGTATTGGCACCAAAGTTGGTTTCTTGATTTGGAGCGTTGCATGGAGGACACACAGCAGGACACCCATGGTTTGGGGAAATATACAATGTTTAGAGATGATAGGATATTATGTCTGTGGTTTGCCCTCCAGATTCAGAGGAAAAATAATGGTGAGATAGCACAGATGTGATAAAATGTTAACGATCTGGGAATCTGGGTGACGGGTACATGGGAGTCCTTTGTATTCTATCAACTCTTCTGTAAGCTTTTCTGTAAGCAAAAATATATACATAGTTTTGAAATATTCAGTGTTAGTGAAAGAACAGAAAAGCAGACTCCCTGGTGATAGTATTGCAATTCGGTACAACCTATTAAAAGGGCAATCTGGCAATATCTATCCAAATAAGCCCTTCTCTGAATCTAAAAAAAATGCATAAAGAAATATGCAAAGATATATACATTACAGGGATACTCAGTGCAGAAATGATATAAGCTTGAAAAATTGGAAATTATCCAAGTCCAAGTACCTATTAGTGATTATTGAAAGAGTTCATCATGACCACACAATGTAATTCTCAGCAACCCTGAAACAATGAAGCACTGTTCAGTGGACAAACACAGAAAGGCGTTTGTGGTATCATTTTGGGGAAAAAAACATTTATTCATTAATTTGGTTGTTCGCAAAATATTTATTATATCCTATTATGTACAAATTATTAGGCAAGGTATTAGCTTTGTAGATTAATAAAAGTACAGGATTTCCCCCTCTGAACCTCAAATTCCTAGTTGAGGAAACGGATATATAGACAAATAATATCTGTGATATCTTAGGTGAGAGGTATAAGCCATAGAACAATTTTCATAGAATGCTATTTGGAAAAACAAAAATCTATGTGTGGCAATGTGCATAATACAAACGTGGTGACAAAAAGCATGTGTGATATATTCTCCTCCATTATCGGTGGTTCTCTCTGGGGAATGAGTTAAAATGGGGGAAATTTCACTTTCCGTAGTATTTTGAAATTTTTACAATGAGTATGTATTGCCTGTATCATCCGGCGGGAAGGTGAGGGGAGAAGCAAATATCTATGACTAAGAAGAGATAAACAACATGATGTTACCTGAACACCAAACAAGGAAACGATAGGTCTTCCTCTCTAAAATCAGGATGCAGCCTTGCCCCAGGAGAGACTGACCTAAATTATTATTAATTACAGTCGTAGGCCTGAGTGCTCTGCCGTGTCTGCAGTTTTAAAAAGTAAACAAACATCTTGTTCTCAAGATAATCCTGAATTGTTTATATTTGGTCTTCCTGAGAAAGGACGTTTTGTGACTCACCAGGGCTGCGGGGAGGAAGGGGCGGGGCCTGCACAGACGGAAGGTTACCCGGCTGCTGGGGCTTGTCCCTTTAATCCCCCCCATTCCTGCCATGGGGGGCAAGTTCCTCAGGGGCCCCTCTCTACGCTGAAAAGACCTGGGATCCAAGCCCTTTTCGGGTCACCCTCAGCTCCAGCAGAGACCGGGGATCTGAATGGAGGGGCGTTGGCAAATTTGGAAGTGAAAAAAGATTACATCTTTCTCTTCACTCACCTCTAACTGAAATGTATCATTTCCTTCCCCTGTGAATGCTAACAGCAAACCGCAGTATTTACAGTCCCCATGACCGTCACCAAGAGAAATCACAGATGTCACATTTCTATCACTGCTGCTATCTTAAAAGGTTGTTTACACTCATCATGGCTTCAAAATTATAATACTAATTAGACCTGTCCTTAGCTCTTGGTATTTAGTGCGTTAATAAAGAGGCACATGTATTATTATATCAAAAAATATGTTCTCCTAATATTTTGTAACTGCATTTTAATATCAGAATCCTTTGTAATCCAACCCATTTTATTTTATGCATTTAGAAGGCCTGCTCAGAGAAGAGGTCCAAGGCTCAGAAAGGTCAGGAATCTTTGACCTTGAGGACGGACTGTAAGGGACTGAGGTCCCAGAAGACCTTACAGATCACCCTGTAGCCATCCTGCTAAGGACTGAATATGTGTTCCATACCCCCCTCCCATACACACAAATTCATATATTGAAGTCTAATCCCCAGTGTGAAGGTATTTGGAGGTGAGGCCTTTTAGAGGTGATTCAACTTGGATGAGGTCAATGGGTTGGAGCCCCATGATGGGGTGTGCACCCCTTTTAAGGGGATGAGAGCACAGAGGTCTCACCAAGACATGGGGCCTGCCTGCCAGCACCCTGATCTTAGGCTTCTCAGACTTCAGAAGCGAAGTCTGTGAAATAAATAAATGTTCTTTATCTAAGCCACCCAGACGAAATCCCCTATGAAATATAATTCTGATGGGAGGGGGGAATGGATAACGAACAAATAAGTTATATACATAGCTACAGGTAAGTACCATGGAGAAAAACAAGGTTGGGCCGGGGAATCAGAAATGTGAGGGTGAATAGGAGATTGCACTTGGAAATCAGTCATTAGGGAAGGTCTTTGGGTAAAACCTGAAGTCAACGGAGAGACAAGCCATGGAGATACCTGGAAATATCTGGTAGAAGAGTGTTCCAGGCAGAGGAACAGTAGGTGTAAAGGCTCAGGTGCTTGAGAGAACATGCTGATGGGCCTGCGGCAGGAGTGGTGAAGGCAGTGGTGACGAGGTGCCTGGGGAGTAGCGGGGCGTGTCAGGAGAAGCCTTGCACTTGGAGCTAATACGAGTGGCTCTGTGCTGAGGGAGTTCGGGGGGGGGGGGGGGGGGAAGGGACCCAGTCAGGCTGTGTGTGGAGGGCAGGGCTGGGGGCAGGCAGGAGCGGTACTCTAGTGCTGAGGCTGGCACGGTACACTTGCTGGAAGCGGACAACTAAGATGAGGGCAAGGAAGGTATCTGATGCCGGAGGGAGGATATGGGTTTCCTGGGGCCGCTGTAACAATCTGCCACACCCTTGGTGGCTCAATGCAACAGAGGTTTACTCGCGCAGTTCCGGAGGGTGGAAATCTGAAGTCAAGGAGTCAGCAGGGCAGCATCAATCTGTTCCTTGCCTCTTCCAGCTCCCAGGAGCCACCGGCATTAAGTGACTCATGCCCCCTCTCCAACTCGCCGTCGGGCTCTCGCTGTCTTTCCTTTGGCCTGTGGCCCATCCCCTGAGCCTCCCTCTTATAAGGCCAGCTGTGGTTATATTTAGGGCCCACGTGCACAACTTCCCATCTTGGAATACTTCACTTCATCACATCTGCAAAGACCACTTTTCCACATTAGGTTCCAGGGATTAGGAGCTGACATCTCTGGGGGCCGTTATTCAGCCTACAATGGGGGCGAAGTTCCTAGACCTGGGAACTGTGTTCACTGATGACCTCCATGTTGGTTAAAGCTCGGTCTTCCTCTCACTGGACTCACAGCAGCCTCGCCTTTCCCATCCTCCTCCTACCCCACTGGCCACTCCTTCTCAGTGCCGTCCTCCAACCCGGGGCCCTGGGAGGCAGCCCTTGACGACAGGTGCAGTCAGTGGCTTCACTCCACTTCCAGGCAAACAGCGGCGGCCCAGACCTCACTCTGTACACAGGCCACAAACTCAGCTCCGCATCCCCACGAGGGTGTCCAGGAGGCATTTGAACGCAACCCCACATGTCCAG
>NC_043711.1:90502637-90623864 GCF_006229205.1 Suricata suricatta | reverse complement strand
ACCCCAGCCGCTGTCTTGTCTCACGTGGATTTGGCAGCAACTTCCTCACAGGCCTCCTTGCCTCCCCACTTGAGACTTTTAGAAGGCAGACGGGAGTACTTCACTCTTCCGCACACTTCACTGAGTAAAAGCCACGGTCCTGTGAAGCTCTGCATGTTCACCCTGCTCTCTGTTTCCTCTCTGACCTTCGCTACTAACCTCTCTCTTCCCTTCTCATTCCTCCACGCCCACATGCTCCTATTTCATGAACGTGTGAGGCCCATCTCTTTCTCAGGGTCTTTGCACCTGCTGTTCCCCTTCCTGAAATGTTCTTCTCTCCAATATACCCATGAGTAGTTCTCTTGGTCCCTTAAAGTCCTTGCTCAGTGTCTGCTTTTTTAAAAGGCATACTCCAGGGGCGGCTGAGTGGCTCAGTCAGTTAAGCATCCAACTTCAGCTCAGGTCATGATCTCACGGTTTGTGAGTTCGAGCCCTGCATTGGGCTCTGTGCTGGCAGCTCAGGGCCTGGAGCCTGCTTCGAATTGTGTGTCTCCCTCTCTCTCTACCCCTCCCCCACTCATGCTTTGTTTCTCTCTCTTTCTCTGTCAAAAATAAGCATTAAAAAATATTAAGGCATACTGACCACCTATTAAAAATTACAACCCACCCCCTGCCAAGATTCCAAATTTCTCTTACCCAGCTCAGTTTTCTCCATCGCAACGAAGATACACATCAGTTGTATTTTATGCTTACTGCTCAGTCTGTCTCTGTGAGGCAGAATGTAGAACATTTTGTCCATTTTGTATACAGACTTCTCCTTTGAGCTTAGAACAGTGCCTAGGCATAGTAGGTGCTCAATAAATGTTTGTTGTGAGTGAGAGAGTGAATCCCCAGACATGGGGTTGAAGGAGGGGCAGGAGTCCAGGGTGATTTCTGGGAGTCTAACTCCAAGCTCTGAGAACCTCCTGCCTCCAGAAAAGGGACAGAGCAGAGGCCAGTCGAAGCTGGGACTGGGTGTGTTGTGTTTGAGGTAACCCCGACCCACAGGACAGCTGGCTCTTTGGGAAAAGAGGCTGGCGAGAGACCTGGGCAAAGGAGCTTGCTTGGCTTAAGTGACTAAAAGCACCCCTACCCCAGGGTCAGAAATAAACCCCAGCTCCTCCCGTTATGGATGGCATGAACTGGGCTAGGTTCCCTCATCCTGCTGAGCTTCATTTCCTCATTTGTAAAATGGGGATGGGCATGGTACAGTCTCCCCATGGGCCACTTAGAGGATGAAACTTGATGGCACTTGGCACTGAGTGTATGCAGAGGCTCCTGCCTCCTTTCAAAGGCCAGGAAGCCTCCCTGGGAATCCCACGCCTCTCCAACCCCTATGGCCTGTAGAGCCTCCCTGGCCCAGCCTTCGAACCTTGCTCTCAAAGGACCCGCTCTAGCCGGCCTCATCCAGGAGCCCCATGAGAGACTGACTGCAGAGACTCTCAGTAGCAGTTGAGCCCGAGCTAAAACGGTCTGACTCACTGTTCCTGGGGAATCCTTACCTCCTGTCTATGTTGAAGACACAGCCACCTTCATAGATGGGAAGGGCTAGGATCTGGGTCAGCCACTCACTGTCAGTGAACGCTGGCCTCAGCAGCTAACGGTAGAACCGGAGGAAGCAGAGTGGATGTCTTGACCCCAGGACCATATCCACGTCATGTTACGCCCATCTCAGCCTTGCATGCCTTCCATGTGGTCCCATTCCAGTCCCCCCACGCAGGAGTGTAAGAGAAAGGGCAGACCCAAGCATTCCCTCCCTTCTTGGGAACCCAGTACCTCCAGCTGATACTCCCTTGGAGGAAGATCAAGGTCAGCAGGTTTGATAGGAGGTTGTGCAGGCTCCACCTCTCCTGGGAGGCTGGATGTGGGAGTTGCACTGGAATCGCTCTACAGACAGTGGGCCATCCTGGAAACCTTCCATGGAAGGGAGTAAAGAGCCAGTCACTGACCCTCTCTGGGTCTCAGTTTTCCTATCTGTTGAATTGGCAGATGATCCAGAGTTGTGTTGTCCGGTATGGTAGCCACTAGTCACATGTGTCCTTGAAAGTGTAAAATGCACAACAGGCTTTTAAGACTTAGCACACACACACAAAAAAAGAACTTAAAATATCTTAATAAGTTTTTATTTTGAAAAACAAGTTTTTATTTTGGTTACACAATATTATTTGCTATTTTGTCTACATTGGGTTAAATAAAATATGATATTAAAGTTAGTTTCACCAAGGACACTTGGATGGCTCAGTCGGTTAAGTGTCCAACTTCGGCTCTGGTCATGACCTCAGAGTCTGTGCGTTCGAGCCCCGCACTGGGCTCTGTGCTCGGAGCCTGGAGCCTGCTTCGGATTTTGTGCCTCCCTCTCTCTTTGCCCTTCCCCCACTCACACTGTGCCTCTCTCTCTCAAAAATAAGTAAAAACATTGAAAAAATTTATAATAAAATAAAATTAGTCTTACCAGTTTCTTTTTACTTTTTAATATGGCTACAAGAACGTTTAAAACGATGTGTGTGGCTTGCTTTCTACTTCTGCTGGCCCGCACGGCTAGGGAGACCCTTCTAAGTTAAGATCCTTTGAGGGGCCTGTGGATGTGGGTCCTGTGAAGGTGTGCATGTGTCAGGAGGAACGTGTGAGCTCAAATGTGTGTCCACGCACACTGTGCGCCCAGAAGTGGATATTCTGGAGCAGGCGCAGGAGGGAGGGGCTGGGAAGAGGAAACGTCTCAGGGACCCAGACCATGAGCCACATGACTGCGGCCCTCCGCGGGCGGAAAGCTCCTTCACCTCCACCATCCTTCAGGGGCTCGTAGAAACCTGGGGGTTAGGGGATCTGATGAGAAATGAAGCCCAGAGACTTAACTGTGGGTGACAGAGGTACCTTCCACCCTACCCACACCCACGACAGCTGAGGGGCAGGCCACAGGTGCTGAGTGTGGAGGAAGAAGACACAGTTTAGGGGGCGTGCTGACTTTCACGTGCTCTCCTACTAAACAGTCCTCACAACAGGACGGAGGCTACAAATGAAGCTGCGGCTCAGCGACGTAGCAGCTCAGCCCCCACCAGCATTCCTCGTCACCACCATCCACCCCGCGGCCACACGAACTGAAAGGAGCAGTAGGCCTTGCCTCCAGCCGCCTCCTCACCCTTCACGTCTCCCAGCTCCCGTGGGGTCCACCTCCTAGAGTCTTCTCTGCCCTCATCCATCCTTACCAGCCCCTGCCCCGCCCACCACAGCCCTGGCGGGCGCTTCCCATTCATCTCCCCCAAGGCCACTAGGGGGAGCTTTTCAAATGGCAAATCAGATTTGGACTCCCCCCCCCCCCCGCCCCGCCTAAAACCCTTGGTTGGCACCCTGTTCGGAGGTTGAACACGAAAAGCCCTAGTAAAGCCTCCCAGCCTCTACTTGCTCTGGCTCCAGCGTATCTCTCCAGCCTCATGCCCACCACCCTCCCCCTTGCTCACTCAGCTGCAGCCCCGCTGGTTCTGTTCAGCTACCCAAACGCACCACCATCCTTCCTTTTGTACATGCTGTTCCTTCAGCCTGGGATGCTTGCCCCTCCCACTGTTGCCTAGCTACCACACTCATCTTTCATGGCTCAGCTCCGAGTCATCTCCTCTGCGAAGCCTCCCCCGACCTAACAATATGATGATAACGATGATGAGTTTTAGCACTTTTAACATTCTTAGCACCTTGCATCTATTCATTCATTTAAACTTCACAACAAATCCATGGGAGGCATCTTAATCGTCTCCATGTTCCAGAGGAAGAAACCGAACCACAGAGAGGCTAATCAGTTTGCTCACGGTCACACAGAGGTTTAGCTCCACAGCCGCCACTCTGGACTAAATGCCATATTATACACACTGTGCCACGTCCCCCTCCTTCGTGGCATTAATTATCAGCATCACCATAGCTAACTTGTGTTGGGCATCCAGTATATTCCAGGCACTGTAATGAGCGTGTTGGGAGCGTCATCACTGCTGTAATTTCACATTTGTTTGGAGGATTGGGGCTGCGTACAGCTCAAGTTCACATTCTTCCTCATCCGGTTTCGTTTATTTCCACAACAGAATTTGTTAAGGACAGGAAGTCTGATGACAGTGCATCTGAAATACAAGTTAGTGAACATCAGTGAAATGAGGGTAGTTCACTATATGCGCCTCGTGGTAACTAACCCCGCGGCCATTTGACCGCAGCCCCGGGCAGCACATCCACACGCTTCCAGCACCTCAGAAACCAAGTACAAAGAGAGAAATCTCAGGCATGAGGCCAACTAACTTGGTTTTTCATCTACTGGGCGAGGAAAAGGAGCCCACAGTGTGTTCCTTGCCGAGGTCTTACCAACACCAGCCTGAAGCCTTCACTCCTATCTAGTCCATTTGAAACAAACGCTCAAAATTAACTAATAAGCCAGTGGCTTTTATTTTATGCAAAAATCCCTAACATCAGGCCATGACAGCAGTTTTTCTATTTTGATGATCAACATGATTAAATGCCAATCCCGATTTTCCCGTGGATTTGCTGCCAAATCAAACATGATATGTCACTTAAAGATGTATTTGTCAGCAAACTGTACAGCTTGTTACATAATTGATTCAAAATAAATTAATTGTGTGCATTTCTTTTTAAAGGAGCAAGATTAAAAAATGTCTCTTTCTGTATAACAACGGCATTAAACATAAACTTTGTAATGCAATCTTTAATAGTATGCTGATCTAAATAATTAACTGAATTTTTAACATATGAAATACATTTGTAAATCTTCTGAGAGGTTTGGAGAGGTTATTTCTGCCAAGAACAGAGAGTGCTGAGGAGGGCCTCGTAGAGGCTCAGCTGGTGGGGAGAACTCCACAGAAGGTATGTGACTAGACAGTTCACACGGCTGACCACTCAGAACAGAACTAAGACCACAAGCCAGGCCTCCTCTCTCCCAGCCCAGACAAGTGAGGCTAACCCTAAATCCCAAAACTCAGCTTCCTGAAGGGTCACCACCTTCCGCTCTCACTGGCCTCTCTCACACCCCTCCTGGCTAGGTCTTTGGTCTTATGGTTCCCTCACTGCCTCCTCCAGGAAGGCCTCCTGCACCCACCATCCCAGCTCCTGCTGAGTGTAGTTCTTTAACTATATCCTACTGGATTGTGACCACTGGATTGTGACCTCCACTCTGAGCCCAGGGGAGGGGCTTACTATAAACAAAGGCTGTGTCAGCCCTCAGTGCCTGTGGGGCAGGCTCTCTCCTAAGCTGGATTCACCTACTTCCCTGGGTTGAGCAGGACCACATGGGGGGAAAGAGCCCTTGCCTAGAGCTGCACCTGATGGAGAGAACCTCACTCCTGGGGGCTCTGTGTTGTCACCTGTCCAGTGGGAGAAGAGTCCCCACCCCGGCCCAAAGGGAGCCTCCAAACAGCCAGAAGACAGCCTTGGTAGGTGTCCTTTCCTCCACCAAATATATCTGGGTGTGACCTCGGCTCGTGCTTTCACCACTCCGCCCCTAAACCAGGCCACCAGCACCACCTCTCACCTGGGCTCCCTGCAGCCACCTGCCCCCACCTTTTGTCTACTCTGGAGCCAAAGTTATCTCGTAGGATGTAGGTCAGTTCATGTCACTCTTCTGCTCCGACCCCTTCTAGTGGCCCCGCGTTTCCTTATCCAGGGCCTAAACCACCTTCATGCTCTGATCTTGCACACGTAGCCCAGACCCACTTGCCCACCCTCCCCATACCCCCACTGTCCGACCACACAGGACAGACAGCAGGAGGCGTCTCCTCTGGATTCCACAGCCTCTCAAGCCTTTCCTCACCTCTGAGCCTCCGCACATGCCTGGGACACCCTTGCAGCCCATCCTCCAACAGCTGGACACCCCCCGCATCGCTCAGTCTCACATCTCCATCCCTCAGAGAGACCTTCCCTGGCCGTGCCACCTGCCTCAACACCCTGAACCACAGCAACGTTTGCGACCTTCATCACATGGGCCACAGTCAGTAATTAATTAATTAGCTTGCTGATTTATTGCTGTGTCACCCACAAGTTTTTTCCCACCATCTGAAACAGTGCTGGGCACATAGCAGGTGCTAAATAAATACTGGTTGAATATGTGAAAGAACAAACACCTAGAGGTGACCGTGCAGGGTACCTAGGAAGGCCTTGATGGATGTGAGGGAAAGTTCCTCATAAATAACCCAAAGTGAATTTACAAATAACTAGTCACCTTGAGGAAGGTTCTCTGCAGTGTGGACTCTGTCCAAGCCCAGACCCCAACTCGGCAGACCCTTCCTTCTCTCTGCTTCTTCACAGGATGAACGCCCTCCACTCCACTCAGCCATGCTGGTCAAGGACTAATCAGACAACAAGCAAAGCATGTTTTAAAAATGGCACAGGACAAGTCACCACCTTGACCTCAACAGGTGGGACTGTGACACAGATATACCACCCGCTCAAGTGCCACTGAGCTGAAGAGATCGCCTCGTGGTCTGAGCCTCCGTGGCCTCAGTTTGTAAAACGGTGATTGCCCTGTACCAGGGTGTGAGGCTGATGCCCCAGAATGCATGGAAAGAACTCCGCCTGCTGCCTGGTGTGCGGCAGCCCTCGGGCCCCACAACAGTCACTCTCCAGGCCCACCTCCTCTTCATTGCCTTGGCAGTCTTTGACTTGGGAAAATTCTGGAATGTAGACTGTGTCTCACGGTATTCAGAATGAATTACCCAAGTTTCTGTGGGTGTCTGGCTACCTCTCCGGGCCATCAAGCATCTTAATTAATGATGATCTGAAAGAGTTTGATGTTACAGGAATAAAAAGGCATGAGGGAGCACAGACTATTTTAAGGAACATTAATTATTTAATGGACATTATTTGTAGAAAATTGGGGCTAACTGTAAATTTAAATTTAAGGTTGGGAGCACTGTGATTATTTTAAACCTAAATCCCATTTCTTCTTGCCCATTATCAGGAGGAAGCTGTGGGTCCCTGCAGAAGAAAGACAAGATTCTAGTCTGATCTCTGCCATGGATTTGCTGTGTGACCTCAGGTAAGTCACTGCCCCTCTCTGTGCCTGCTTCATCATCTGTTATGGTCTATACTAGATAGTCTCCCAGGTGCCTAAGCACTGACACTCTCTGGAATCAGAGAGGATGTCACAAGAGCCAGGATCACCCCAGGGTATTTCAGAAAATCCCCATCATGGGCTCTACTTCCAAGGTTCTCCTTCAATAGGTCTGAGGTGAACCCCAGAATCTACATTTTAACAAAGCTCAGAGTGAACCTATCTCCAGAGGTCCTTAAGCCACACTCTAAGAAAGCTGGGTTATCCAGGGATAATCCTTTGGAGGAGATTTGGACATGAAAGCCATTTTTTAAAGTTTATTTATTTTGAGAGACAGAGACAGAGACAGAGAGCAGGAGGGTTCGGGAGATGGAAAGAGAAAGTATTCCAAGCAGGCTCCATGCTGTTAGTGAAGAGCTTGATGCGGGGCTTGAACCCATGAACTGTGAGATCATGACCTGAGCTGAAATCAAGGGTTGGATGCTTCACCAACTGGGCTGCCCAGATGCCCCAAAAGATAGCCATATTTATTAGTGGCCCACATGCTGAAAAGACATGTTAAACTATATTCAAATGAATTTGCCCAGTGTCTGATTTTCCTCTTCATTAAAGTTCATGTGGTTAATTCTGGGGTCAAAACCCAAAAACGTTCTCTTGTAATTATCTCCTAATCAGTTCACTACAGTGACCCCTAAGGAGAACATAATTCTTGTCCATGGGAACTGAAGATGAAACCACACACAGTGAAGCTCCTGCAGAGAATTTATACATTATGGATGTCCTCAACACACAGAGAAGCTTGAACCTGAAACCCTGGGAAGTAGCTGATCCATCCACCCTCCCATTCACCTATTCATCCACCCGTCTATTCATGTATCCGTCCATCCATCCATGCATCCATGCATCCACCTATACATCCATCCATCCATCCATCCACCCCCCCCACCTATACATTAACCCATCAACTTATTCATTCATCCATCAAAAAAAAAATGCATGTTGAATACCTACTATGTCCTGGGCACATGTTTGTTTACAGACAGTAAACAAAACAACTTGGTCTGTACCAGGGATAGAGATATTAAACAAGCAAACACACTAAATAATTACAAACTGTGAAAAATGTTATGTAGGAATCAGTTCTCTGAAATAGAGAATGGCAGGGCGGGAGAAGACAAAACCTACCTTGATGGAGCAATAAAGGGAGACTTCCCAGAGGAGGGGCCATTAAAGCTGAGATCGCAAAGGCAAGAAGGCACACATAAAGAGACTTCAGACACAAAGAACAGTAAATGCAACAACTGTGCGCATGAACCGCTTGTGAACCTGAAACTCTCCCCAGTGCAACTCGTTCCCAAGGGGTCAAATGATCCTTTAGCCTCTGCTCACACACTTTAGGTGACAGGGAACTCCCTGTCCCCCCAGGACCTCCCCACCCCCTTGTTTCGGACTTTGGCAGGTAAGAGTTCCCCACATGAACCCTGCAAAATCCACTAACTGATCCAGCTACTGACCGCTCAAGTTACTCCCAGTTGGTCCACAGACAGCGCTGGACAGCTCCAACAGCAGTGACGCCCCCAGGCAAGCCCCCTCTTTGCCTGAGGCACCACCCTAGCTCCTCAGCCATGAGTGCTGGGGGGAGCTGTGCAGGTTCGGCATTAGTCAGGTGTGGACTCCTTAGCTCTGAACCCCTGGCAGCTGTGTTAGCCTTCCTGAGCCCAAGATTTTCATGTGCAAAGCAGAGGAAATGCTAGCAACCTCTCCTTCTAAGACAGATGATGTGACAAAATGTAGCAATGTTCCAGGCAGATAACAGGGGCTCAGTAATTGTAGGGAGATTATTGGAGGTGAAGGGCAAGTTCGCATGGGGTGAAGGCAACATCCACCACTGTGGAAGTGATGACAAGCATACAGGGGAAACCTGGGCCTGTTGTCACTGCTTGTCAGCATACCTCCGGCTCCCAACCACCCCTTTCCCGTCCTCGTCCTCTGCTGCGCCACACCCACACCACGTGACTGCTCCGTCCCAATCACACTCTCCCCGCCCGGACCTGACTACCGCAGCAGCCGCCCTGCAGGCTACAATCGCTCCCAGGGCTGCAGTGCCCCTGACCGAGCTCCTGATTTCAGGAGCGTCCGCCTAGCCACGGTGCTCAAAGAATGCACTGAATGAATGAACCTTAAAATGAAGCATGGTCTCAAAAAACAAAACAGAATGACCACGTGATCAAGCAATTCCACCTCTGGGTGCATAGGCAGCAGAACTGAAAGCAGGGTGTCCAGAGTTACCCATGTTGATAGCAGCGTTATTCACAATGGGCAGGGGGTGGAAGCCACCCAAGATGAACGGATAATGAAATGTGGTCTGTACACACATGGAATATTATTCATTCTTTAAAAAGATGGGGCACCTGGTGGCTCAGTCGGTTAAGCATCCGACTTCCACTCAGTTCGTAACCTCACGGTTTGCAGGTTTGAGCCCCACATTAGGCTCTGTGCTCTTTCTCTTTCTCTCTCAAAAAGAAGTAAATATATTTTTTTTAATTTTTGAGTGTGAAAAAAAGAAAAAAGAAAAAGAACAAGCTCTGGCATAGCCCATGATGTGGATGGACCTGGAGGACACTATGCTGAGTGAAAGAAGCCGGTGACAAAAAGACAACTATTGTATGATTCCACTTGCTTGAGATACCGAGAGCGGTCAAGTCCAGAGAGAATGAAGCAGAAGGCTGGCTGCCAGGGACTGAGGGGAGGGGGAAGGGGGAGCTGCTGTTTCGTGGGGATTAAGTTTTGCAAGATAAAAAAATGTTAAGAGATTAGCTGTCCATGATGTGAGTGCAGTTAGCACTTTTGAACTGCACGCTTAAAAAAATGTTAAGATGGTAAGTTTTATACTATGAGTATTTTATCACAATTTTCAAAAAGTGAAGCATGACTCTACCTACAGGCAAGGGAATGGACCGTTTGACCTAGACTTTCTACAGTCATGTGAAAATACAATAGCCCAGAGTCCCAGAGCCAGACGTGACTTTTATTCATATCAGCACTGAGAAGAGGGTTCATTAAGTATCTAATGATTGATTCTAAAATTCTTATTGAAAGACCTGATATGTATATTCAGAATCAGCTTGCCCCGCAATTAACTAAAAACCGCTTATGACAGGAATTCATACATAATCGCTATCAGTGGAGTAAACTTGTAAGAATATTCTAAGCATTTAATTGACTTTTAAAAGAATAGCTACAGCAAGCTAATTAAATACCAAGTTAGGGAATGTGCTAATTGATATTTAATAAGGATGTCAATTGATGCCTAACTAGCCAATATGTCTCTTAAAATATGTCAATTAGATGCCTAAAGATCCTTTTCAAGGGGATTAGGAATTGAATGCATTGAGGACGTAATTGGTTAGTTGTTTTTTTTTTTTAATTACAAATTGTACCCCTCCCTGTTGACTTTGCCTGGATTCTAGAGCCACTTATGAGCAGCTTTGCCTGGTTTCCTGGCCATCTTTACATACAGATCTTTGGAGCTGGAGCAGGATTTTGTTGGGCTCTTGTCAAATATCTATATAAAAATGGCGCCCAGGGAGGGTAAGTGAACCCCATCCAAATTTTCCATCAAGTCAGGAATGGGCTTTGCCTCCACCCACCATGACTAATTTTCATTAATCAAATACAAAGGCCTATGTTGGGAACTCGTGCATGGCAGGTACACCCTGCCTGACCTCCCCACCCCCACCCTGCTCTGAGACTCTACTCCCACCTGGATGCCCCCGTGCCTGAAACCCCACACGGCCCAGGTCCTCCCTTCCTATCTGCTCTCAGTCATGGTAAGAAGTTTAATAAGGAGAGCCCTGTGTCAGGGCACCTGGGGGGCTCAGTCGGTTGGGCATCTGACTTCAGCTCAGGTCATGATCTCACAGTTTGTGGGTTTGAGCCCCGCATCAGGCTCTGTGCTGACAGCTCAGAGCCTGGAGCCTGCTTCGGATTCTGTGTCTCCCCCTCTCTCTACCCCTCCCATGCTCGTGCTCTGCCTCTCTCTGTCTCTCAATAATAAATAAAAATGTTTAAAAATTGTTTAATTTAAAAAAAAAAGGAGAGCCCTGTGTCACTTGGAACAAATAAAAGTTCTCCTATCTCCAAAATATGGCCACCAAACAATATCAGTGTTATTACTGGTAGCCATTTTTTCACTCATCCAACACTCATTGTGCACCAACTGTGTGTTGTGGAAGATGTGAACTTTGGTATAGTCATCTACTGTTTCAGAATAAACCACCCTAAGCAACTGCCATTTTATTATGTTCAGGCTCTCTATGGGTCAGAAACAGAAAACAACATGAATGGCTGGTCTCTAGTTTGCAATGTCTGGAGCCTCAGCTGGAAAGACATGAATGACCAGCATGACTCAACGGCTGAAGTAGGCAGATCCAGTATCATCTAGAGACTTCTTCACTCACATATCTGGCTCCTAGTGTGAAACAACTCAAAGGCTGGGTTCAGCTGTGACTATCAGCCAAAACGCCAATACCTGGACTGCCCGTGGTGTGGGCTTGGTAGCATGGTGCCCTCGTGGTGATCAAAATATCTTACATGGTGACCGCAGAGCTCTAAGGGCTAATGTTCTACCAACAAGACAGAAGGTGCATGGCCTTTTAGGATTTACCGTCAGAAGTCCCACATCAATTCCACCATGCTCCATTAGTTGAAATACTCACCACCTAGTTTCAAGAGGGAGAATGTAGTCTGCAACTGTGTTTTAAAACTACCACAGATCTTTGTCACAAGAGCAAGGGAAGTCTGTAGTAGGAATATAGCAGGGAAATAATCTGATCTGATTTGTATTTTAAGGTTGTTCTAACCACAGTACAGAACAGATAGTTGGGGGAGGATGGAGGCCAAGAAACTTGTAAGAAAGCAAGCCATAACAGTGGATGAAGGCAATGGTGGTATGGAAAGAAGTGGACAGATTCTAGAGACTTTTGAGAATACAGGGACAACAGGACTTGGTGATAGATTAGTTGAGGGAGGGACCTGTCAAGAGTAATTCCCCAGTTCCTGCCTAGACTTTTGTGTAAAAAGTAGCACCATTTCCTATGATGGGAAACATCAGAATGGAGGGTGGGGTGGGGAGGGTTAGGTAAGACAAATTTTGGTAAGAAAATGTCACATTTAGTTTTGGATGAGTTGAGTTTTCTGGGTCTTACAGACATCCAGGGAGAGCTGCAAGGTCTTCCATGAGAAATGAAAGTCTAGAGCTCAAAAGAGAGGTGTGTGCTGGGAACAGGAGGGAATTGAAACCATAGGCATGGTGGATGGTGTCACCTAGGACCAAGCCTTGAACCACTCCAACATGAAGACATCAAGTAGAGGAGGAAGAGCACAAAGATCCATGAAACAGCAGCCAGAGAGATAAGAGGAAAACCAGGGGACGGGGTCACAGGTGCTCAGGGTAGGGCAAGCTCAAGATGGAGGGAGTGGTCAGCTCTGTCAGAAGTCACTGAAATATCAGAAAGACAAGGGTCCTTCTTGAGAAGGAGCATTAGGATTTGAACAAAGATAGACAGACATCTAACTCTGGATTGTTTCTCTCTTCCACAGGGCAGGGCCTTCAGGAATTGTGAGCTGTGTATAACTCCACTCAAAATCTCAGCAAGATCAGATTTAAGAACTAATAAAAGCAATTCCAAAGTCCACCCAGGACAACCAATGCCTGAATGTTTTATGAAATGGAAGTACTCAGATATTTGATAAAACATAATGCAGGGCCAAAGGGTCCTCTACAAGAGAGACCTGAATTTCATTCTTGCAGCAGGTCTGCCCCTCTCACATCCCCCACCAGGAAGGAGGGAGAGTGGGACAGGGAGAGTAGGCAGTCTGAGACAGTAGCCTGAGTGAGCAAGGCCCTTTACCTTGTCAATACTCTACTTCCCTATTCAACCAAACATTTAAAGAAGAGTTAACACCGGTTCTCTTGAAGCTGTTCCACAAAATAGAAATGGGAGGAAAACTTCCAAACTCTTTCTATGAAGCCAGCATTCCCTTGGTTTCAAAACCAGACAAAGACCCCACTGAAAAGGAGAACTATAGACCAATTTCCCTGATGAACATGGATGCAAAAATCCTCAACAAGATAATAGCCAACCAGATCCAACAATACATTAAAAAAATTATTCACAACGACCAAGTGGGATTTATACCAGGAATGCAGGGCAGGTTTAATATCTGCAAAACAATCAATGTGATACATCACATCAATAAAAGAAAGGACAAGAACCACATGATCCTCTCAATAGATGCAGAGAAAGCATTTAACAAAATACAGCATCCTTTCTTTTTTTATTATTTTTTTAATATTTATTTTTGAGAGAGAGAGACACCATGAGTGGGGGAGGGGCAGAGAGCGAGGGAGACAGAATCTGAAGCAGGCTACAGGCCCCGAGCTGTCAGCACACAGCCTGACATGGGGCTCGAACTCACCAGCCATGAGATCATCCATAAGATCATGGCCTGAGCCAAAGTCAGAAGCTTAACCAACAGAGCCACCCAGGTGCCCCACAGCATCCTTTCTTGATAAAACCCCTCAAGAAAGTAGGGATAGAAGGATCATACTTCAACATCATAAAAGGCATATATGAAAGATCCACCAATATCATCCTCAATGGGGAAAAACTGAGAGCTTTCCCCATCCGGTCAGGAACAAGACAGGGATGTTCACTAATGCCAATGTTACTCAACACAGAATTGGAAGTCTCAGCCTCAGTAATCAGACAACACAAAGGAATAAAGGCATCCAAATCAGCCAGGAGGAGATCTGACTTTCACTCTTCACAGATAACATGCTACTCTAAAAAATCCAAAAGATTCCACAAAAAACTGCTAGAACTGATCCATGAATATAGTAGTCGCAGGATATAAAATCAATGCACAGAAATCAGTTGCATTCCTATACACCAATAATGAGGCAACAGAAAGAGAAATCAAGGAATCTATCCCATTTACAATTGCATCAAAACCATAAAATACCTAGGAATAAATCTAACCAAAGAGGTGAAAAATCTATACACTGAAAACTATAGAAAGCTTATGAAAGAAATTAAAGAAGATACCAAAAAATGGAAAAAATATTCCATGCTTCTGGATAGGAAAAACAAATATTGTTAAAATATCAATGTTACCCAAAGTAATCTACATATTCAATGCAATACCTATCAAAATAACACCAGCATTCTTCACAGAGGTTGAACAAACAATCCTAAGATTTGTATGGAACCAGAAAAAACCCTGAATAGCCAAAGCAATCTTGAAAAAGAAAACCAAAGCTGGAGACATCACAGTCCTGGACTCCAAGCTGTATTACAAAGCTATCATCATCCAGACACTATGGCACTGGCACAAAAACAGACACTCCGATCAATGGAACAGAACAGAGAACCCAGAAATGGACCCACAAACATATGACCAACTATCTTTGACAAAGCAAGAACAAATATCCAATGGAATAAAGACAGTCTCTTCAGCAAACAGTGTTGGGAAAACTGAACAGTGACATGCAGAAAAATGAACCTGGACCACTTTCTTACACCATACACAAAGATAAACTCAAAATGGATGAAAGACCAAAATATAAAACAGGAAGCCATCAAAATCCTAGAGGAGAAAACAGGCAACAACCTCTTTGACCTCTGCCGCAGCAACTTCTTACTCAACACATCTCCAGAGGCAAGGGAAACAAAAGCAAAAGTGAACTATTGGGACCTCATCAAAAGAAAAAGCTTCTGCACATCAAAGGAAACAATCAGCAAAAGTGAAAGGCAACTGACAAATGGGAGAAGATATTTGCAAATGACATATCAGATAAAGGGTTAATATCCCAAATCCATAAGGAACTTATCAAACTCAACACCCAAAAACCAAATAATCCAGTGAAGAAATGGGCAAAAGACATAAGGTAGACACTTCTCCAAAGAAGACATCCAGATGGCCAAACAACACATGAAAAAAAATGCTCAACATCACCCATCATCAGGGAAATACAAATCAAAACCACAATGAGATACCACCTCACACCTGTCAGAATGGGTGACATTAAAAACTCAGGCAACAACAGATGTTGGCAAGGATGCGAAGGAAGAGGATCTCTTTTGCGCTGCTGGTGGGAATGCAAACTGGTGCAGCTGCTCTGAAAACCAGTATGGAGGTTCCTCAAAAAATTAAAAATAGAACTACCCTATGACCCAGCAATTGCTTTACTATGTATTTATCCAAGGGATACATGTGTGCTGTTTCAAAGGGGTACATGCACCCCAAAGTTTATGGCAGCACTATCAACAATACCCTAAGTATGGAAAGAGTCCAAATGCCCATCAAAGGATGAATGGATAAAGAGGATGTGGTATATATATACAATGGGTATTACATGAAAATCAAAAAGAATGAAATCTTGCCATTTGCAACTACGTGGGTGGAACTAGAGGGTATTATGCTAAGTGAAATTAGTGACTCAGAGAAAGACAAGTATCATATGTCTTGACTCATATAAGAAATTTAAGATACAAAACAGATGAACATTAGGAAAGGAAGCAAAAACAATATAAAAACAGGGAGGGGGACAAAACATAAGAGACTCTTAAATATAGAGAACAAATAGGATTGTTGGAGGAATTGTGGGAGGGGGGGATGGGCTAAATGGGTAAGGAGCATTAAGGAATCTACTTCTGAAATACTGTTGCACTATATGCTAACTATCTTGGATATAAATTTAAAAATAAAAATAAAATAAAATAAAACTAGAAAATCAAACAAGCAAAATTAGAGACCTTGGGGAGAATAGAAAGGATGCAAACCCTTTCCAAATGAACTTGGATAAATCCTGACCCTTAAAAAAAAAGTAATTCAGAAAAAAAAAAAAAACTCTACTTCCCTAATAAGTCCAGGTCTATCGCATCTTGAGGTCCCTCTGACTCCACTACAGGACAATCAAGCGGGATGGCTTCACGGGGCCCATGATTCACCATGAGATGTCTGTCACCTGTCCTCACATTAGTCAGACAGACCAATGGTTTCACAAGGAGGGCTGAGCAGGTTTCCACATGATCTCAGAGGAAAAGGACAGAGACGCCACAGCCATGTGGTCACAAGTATGCTTTCAGAATTAGATGGTCAAGCTTCAACTCCTGGACCTTGCTATCTAAATGTCCTTGAGCGGATTTCTTAGGCTCTCAGAAAGAAGCTGAAAAATATATGCTAAGTTAACTTGTCCCACTGCTTAAGTCACAGAAGTTGGAGGGGAAATAGAAAGGTGCTTCTGTTTGCCCAGTATCAACTGAACATCCCAAAATGGGAGCAAAGCGCTCAGCATTTAGAATCAGTCAGCAAGGAGCCTGGCTCCTCTCACTTTCAACTAGAAAGGAAAACCATCAGCAGCCACTCCAGCCGTTGTTGTTGGAGATGGTTATTCAGTTACCAATAACAACAGTTGCCATGGAGATGGGCGGTCCAGCCTGCCAGCCTGGAAGGACTCTCGGGCCAGGACCAGATCAGCCACATCCACACCCTTTCTAAACCAAAGACGCAGTCTGAGCCCCAGCTCTCTCTCTCTCTCAATTACCTGACTGGGGAGTTCTTCTGCTTTATTTTTCTTTCTTCTTCCTGTCAGAAGGTCCCACTCTTTGAAAATTAGTTGGGATATATGGCAAAGGTGTGGAAAGTCTCATGGATGGTATAAAGTCAGAGGACAGCTTAGGTTGGTGTTGGGTGGACAGCTTAGGTTAGAGGGAGTCGTCTTGGAGGGTGGATAAGGTGCTATGGGTGTTCTGGGCTGGAGCAGATCTGTGGAATCTAGAACTGCTCCTGGAGCCCCTAGAGGTCTGTGCTGGGATCAGACTCCACAGAGAGAGCCAGGGGAACACAGAGGATGCTTCTGGATGTAGTGCCTGGATGGGCAACTGAGAACGTGCCCTAAGAGGCAAGGTGATGCCCACACTTGGAGGGGACCACAGCTTCTCTCCAAGTTCCTGAAGGCCACTTCTGGAGACAGAGGCCAAATCAGAAGATAGACAAAATGTGAGTGGTAAAAAGAACCAGAGATGAACTCTCTTCACAACAAAGAAATCAAACCCTCAGGGGGGACAGGCTTATCCACGGATACCCTAATCGCATACCCAGCAATCTCTACTCCCCGCCTGGGCTCTTCCCATCGCAACACAGATCTGGGTTGGTCCTGGAAGGTCACTCAATGTGAGCTGAGCTTTCTCACAATGAGAGCACCATCCACTGACCAGCCGTCTGCTGAGGTAGGGAGTGAGTTCCCTGTCATTGAGGGTGAAACAGGAAGGTCTCGTACCCTTTGGGTAGGGTATTTCAGAGACGATTCTGGCCCTGGAAGGTGATCAGAACTATACGACTTTGGAGCCCCATCTTCTCCTGGCTCTGTGATTGTAGAGTGAGTGGAGGTGTCCTGGCTCCAACTGGAGCAGACCACACCAAACCCCGCCAGCCTGGGTCCTTCTGCGGCTTTTCCTCCCCTCCCAGGGCTGGGCCTCCAGACAGGGAGGGCAAATGCTTTCTCAGCTTATGGACGAAGAAATGACCAAAATTACTTCACACGCCAGCATCCAACCCAGCTCTGTGCCCAGCAGCCCGGAGGAGGCCTGGCCCAGAGGGATTCCTTAAGATCTATGAAAGACCATCCACGTACCTCTGAGAGATGGACGCAGGGAATGCCTCCCCCAAAGTCCCACTGGGAAAAAGAAGCAAGCCAGTGGCAGCCCCAACGACTCCCATGGTCTGAAGTCCAATATAAGAGAATGTGTAATAAAGATCTGACCTGGCCACCATCCTGTGTACCAGCAGCTTCCAGAGGAATGAACTTGGGAATGTTTCCGAACATCCCCGGGGCCTGGTTCCCACAATTAAACCACCATATACTCACACACGTTAATAAAGCAGATCTGTAACAAGGATTAAGAAGCCAGTGCAAGGAAAGCACCTAGCACAATGCTGGTAATGAATGATGGTTCCTGACTCGCTTCAAAGTGCTGAGGCGGGAGAGGCGCCTGGCTGGCTCGGTTGGTAGAGCATGTGACTCTTGATCTCGGGGTTGTGGGCTGGGGTTGTGGGTTAGGGTTATGGGTTCCGGTCTGTTGGTTCAAGCCTCAGGTTGGGTGTAGGGATTACTTAAAATTAAAAAGCTTTAAAAAGAAAGTAATGAAGGGGAAGCATTAGAGGGAGAAGAGACGCAACAGGATGGACCCTGAGTTAATAATTAAAACAGGCCTGCAAAGTCAGAACTATTTTCCTAATAACACCACAGTGTCATTTGCCTTTCTCCCTCTCTCTCTCTCATGAAGATACTGTGGAATTTTCCAGAGTCTACATGGCCTGTGATTGGACAACCATTAAATAAATACAGAAGCAGATCTGAGAGGCCAGACACTCAAAGGATTAGCAAAATGTAAAACAATGCCTCTCATCTTATTAATTTTTTTGTTTGGAAAAAATATAGTTTATTTTTCATAAAAAGTTATTTAATAGCCATTAAGATGATTATTATTAAAAAATAATTATAACAGAAAACCACAGGTGTTGGCATGGATGGAGAAACTGGAAACCTTGTGCTTTGCTGGGGGGCAGGGGGGTGTAAAATGGCACAGCCGCTGTGGCAAACAGCGTGTCAATCCTTAAAAAATTAAGCGTGGAATTACCATTTGATCCGGCAATCCCACTCCTGGGTATGTGCATGCCCAAACTGAAAGCAGAGTCTCAAAGAGGTAGTTGTGCATCCGTGTTTATAGCAGCACTGTTCCCAACAGCCAAAGGGTGAAAACAACCCAAGCGTCTGTCACCGGATGCTGGACAAACAACACATGGTCTATGTGGTCTATACACACAATGGCATATTAGTCAGCCTTGAAAAGGAAGGAAGCTCTGACACAGGTACAGCAGGGGCGAATCTTGAAGACATTATGCTAAATGATGCAAGCTGGACAAAAAAAGATAAATATGTATGACTCCACTCATCCAGGGGACGTAGAGCAGTCACATTCGTCGAGACAGAAGGATGATAGTCCCCAGGGGTTGGGGACAGCAAGTATGGGGAGTCAGGGTTTAAAGGGCACAGAGTTTTAGTGTGGAAAGATGAAAACGTTCTGGAGACAGGTGGTGGTGGTGGTTGCACAACAATGTGAATGTACTTAGTGCCACTGAAGTGTACACTTAAAAATGGTTAAAAGTGAAAATGTTTGATATATTTTACCACAATAATAACAAAATAAAATAAAATAAAATCTAATGGATTATATATAACTGGCATTTAAAAGCTTATAGTAGAGGGGCGCCTGGGTGGCTCAGTCAGTTAGGCATCTGACTTTGGCTCAGGTCATAATTTCATGGTTTGTGAGTTCGAGCCCCACATCAGATCCTTTGTCTCCCTCTCTCTCTTCCCCTCACCTGCTCACGCACACTCTCCCCTCTCTCTCAAAAATAAGCATTTAAAAAATTAATAAATAAAAATAAAGCTGATAGTAGAAATAAATCGTCAAGGACAAAGTTATTTGTGTTGACATGTAATGGGAGTATTATTTTTAAGTGAATTAATATTTTTAAATGTCTCAGTTCTAATGTCTAATATATAAACAAATAGCAATAGATGCAGCCCACAGGAACAAAAGCTCTTGTAGGTTCTCAAAAAATTTTAAGAGTTTAAAATGAGACCAAAAAGTTTGAGAATGCCTACATGATACTATTCTCTCTACTTCGCATAGGTTTTAAGTTTTCCATGTTAAAAAAAAATGTATTTTAAGCGCCCAACTCTTGATTAAGGTTCAGGTCATGATCTCATGGTTTGTGAAATCAAGCCCAGCATCAGACTCTGTGCTGACAGTGCGGAGCCTGCCTTGGATTCTCTCTCCACCCCCACCTCTGTCCCCCCTCCCATGCTCATGCTTGCAGGCACACTCTCTCTCTCTCAAAATAAATACACATTTTTTTAAAAAAACCAGTAATTGACTATTTTTCTTTCCTTCTTTGCTATTTGGGCAAATTGTTTAACCTTAATGGGCCTCAGTATTCTCATCTGTCAAGGGGGTAGATAAGTCTAAAGCATGATTCCACGAATCAAATCTAACCCCACACAGACGCTGGGGCTGCTGCTCCCCACCACCCGCCCCTGAGCTTCCATGGAGATCTGAGCCTCTCTGGCTTGAGGAAGAGAGAGTGTGCTCTTGTGTTAATCAGATCCCATTAATTTTTCAAAGTAGACAACAGCCCACTTACTCATCTCCCATCGAGCCTCATCCATAATTGATCCTGCACTGCACTTATCCAAATAGACGGAGGAGGTGCCCAGGGCACGTGGGGCTCTGGGAGGGTTTTCTGCTGATGAGCCTGTCTTCCGAATTAATGGCTGTAGTGAGAAGGCACTCACAGCCATGACCTGTTCTAACTAAAGGAGACTGACGCCTTTCCTTTGACCAGGATTGACAAGGAAGAGAGAAAGATACTACTCCCTAAATGCTCTGAAAGACTGAGATTACTCCTATGTATAAAGCAGTTTGAGGGGAGTGGTCTAAGAGAGCTTTGAACCCAGGTTCATAAAGACCTCAGCAAGCCTGGACCTCAAGCCCCTTTGATCCCGGCCTCTACTGAAGGCCATATACCTCTGCCTCATCTCCCCTCCAGAATAAATGCCAAATGGATTGAAGATTTAAATGTTTTTTAGAAAGAATTAGTTACAATGCTTAAAGACAACATAAAGCGAACATTTATCAGATGAGTAAAGATTTTGTGACAAGAACGAGAAAAGTGCTCCCTGACACACAGGGAGCTGGCCTGGCACTCACAGCTAGGTGCCATGGTTTTCCAGGGGAACATGAACAATTTCATGGAGTATCAATGTCAGACGAGGCCACGAGCAAGACAAAAGCAAGACCATTCTGTAATCATCTCTGAACTGTACTCATTGGCCTAGAAGCCGTAACAAAGTACCAGAAACGACATGGATTAAATAACAGACAGTTGAGGTCAGGCAGTTCTGAGAATGGAAGCCTGTGATCAAGGTGTCTGCAGGTGCAGGGGAGGGATCGGTTCCAGGCTTCTCTCCTGACTTCTGGAAGTTTCCTGGGGGTATGGCGATGTAACTCCAGGCTCTACATGGTGCTCCCCCTGAATGTATCTCTGTCCACGTTTATAAGGACACCAATCCTGTTGGTTTAGGGGCCCACACTACTGGCCATTTCTAAATAAGGTCATATTCTAAAGTAGTCAGGGTTAGAACTTTAACATATGAACTTGAGGGGTAGACAATTCAGCCCATAACCCATGAACTTGGACAAAAGCAAGGACATTGTCCAAGCCATAAAAATAATCAGTCTCCTGTATGTGTTTCTTGGGGCTGCTGTAACAAATTACTACAACTTTAGTGCCTCAAAACAATAGAAATGTATCATATCTTACCGTTCTGGAGGAGGACAGTCTGCAGTCAGTCTCAATGGGCCGAAATCAAGGTGTGGTCAGTGCAGTGCCCCCTCCAGAGGCTCTAGGAAAGAATGCATCCCTTGCCTCTTTTAGCTTCTGGTTGCTGCTTGCATTCCTTGGCTTGTGGACACATCTCTCCAGCCTTCAATACCAGCATCCTCAAATCTCTCAGCTCTCTCTTCACATTGTCTTCTTCTGAGAAAGAGAGAAAGAGAGAGATACAGAGAGGGGGTATGTGTGAACCTCTGCCTCTCTTTTTAAAGTTTATTTATTCATTTTTGAGAGAGCGAGTGTGGGCATGCACACACACACATGCACATAAGTAGGAGAGAGGCAGAGAATGAAAGGGGGGCAGGGGAGAGAATCTCAAGCAGGTTCTGCACTGTCAGTGCAGGGCCTGATGCAGGGCTCAAACTCACAAATCACAAGATCGTGACCTGAGCCGATATTGGACGCTTAACCAACTGAGCCACCCAGGCGCCCCTCTGCCTCTCCTTTACATGGACATTTGTGATTGTACTTAGGGCTCACCTGAATAACCCAGGATACTCTCCCCATCTCAAGATCCTTAACTTAATCATACCTGAAAAGACAAGTTTTCCATCGAAGGAAATACTGCCGCTCCAGGGATTATGACCTGATGACCGTGCCAGCCATTATTCAGACTACTCTTCCCCTGCCCTAGCTAAGGAGGGTGACCGCTACTTCTTTATCGAGTATAGCTTCAATCTCACTTCATTCCTACCACCTACTAAATAAGATTTCTTAGAATATGCAGTCATAGACTTGCCTTCACTTCCGGAAGGCATCCAATTCGAAGAAAAGCCCTATTTCCTTAAAACCTTCTTAAAACCGCTTGACCCAGGTGTAGACCCTCTAGTAAGTCCTTTGTAACCCCTCTGATGACGCGCCTCACAGCTCTCCCAAAATGTATGGTCTCTTTGTTGCAACGAGTCAATAAACCCAACTTCGGTCAACTACAGGCATATCCATGGTGGCATCGAGCTGGAGAAAATAACAGTAGCATAAAAGCCATAAGAAGAATCACAAAGAAGAAAAGGCCTCAGTTTGTCTACATCGAAGTGACATTATCAAAAAATGGCAGAATAAGAATCTCCAAAAACCCTCTCAACCATAAAGGCAATGGATCACTGGCAAAAATTTTCAGAATCAACTGCTTTAGAATGTTAGAAATCAACCAAAAGTTTGCAGCAATCAGGATATGGGGTGCTTTTTCAAGAAAAACAATGAATCTTGATGAGAACATCGAGCTTTGTGACATTTTAACTTGCCCTAGTCTCGCCCCTACTCCCCAGCCCACGATAACCTTGAAAACTAAAGACCCATAATCATCAGCAAATCACTGGGAAAACCAGCAGCCCAGCTGCCGCTGTTGGAGTCAGAACAGAGTGGAGCTTTTCAGGGCCCCACTGTCGAGCAGCGTCGCCACTTCATCTGTCTGGCAGTCCCCTGGAAAACCCCACTTGTAAGGCTTTTCCTTATTTGACCTGGCTCAGAGCACGGCCAGTGTGAACAATCTTTCTTTCCTCCCCTAGGAGCTGTTGTCAAAAACAGTGAGTAGCAATTATTTAACTAACATTTTAGCTGCATGAAGGAGAAGTAAGTTTGGGCAAATAATGAGCTAATAACCAAAACACTTAAAAGGAAAAGCTGGAGAATGAGAATTCCATAGAAGGCTTGGAAAAGGAGGCCACATGCACGCAGAAAGCTGTGCACACTCCTAGGGCTGTGTGCATGATCAGGAACACTAGGAGAAGGCCCTAAGCTAGCTCAGCTATTTCCTAAGCTGGCTCCTTTCGGGGCGCCCGGAGAGCCGGAAGTAGAGACCAAGCCAACACTGTAGATGCTAGGCTGCATGGTGAAAGCACTCCCCAACATACATACAGAACCCCTTGGCAAAGCCTGGGAGACTTTCTGGTTCCAGGGATTTAAGGAAATCTCTGTCCAATCAATGGCTGACCACTAAGCCGAGAAGAGACTTCAGTGACCATAAACAACGAAAAATACAGAGACTTTATAGGGTTAGCACGGGAGAGTCACTAAGCAAATAAACAACAACAGTAACAGAAACAGCAAAAACAACAAACCCTGGGAAGGAGGAACAATCTGATTTCCAGAGTTGTCACGTTATGTTATTTAGAATGCCCAATTTCCAACAGTAAGACATAACACATGCAAATAAAAAAGAAAATATGGCCCATACATACACTCACAAAAACATCCATGCAAACAGTCCCTGAGAAAGCACAGGTGTTAGACTTACTAGACGAAATCTTTAAATCTGCTCTTTTAAATATGTTCAAAGAGCAGCAGGAAACCACGTCTAATGCAGCGAAGGAGGAGATGCCTGGAGTGCTGGCAGCAAGATGGCGGACCAGGAGGGCCCAGACTCCACACCCTCGCAGAAACACTGACTTCATGACAGACGACTTCCCAAATCTCCAGGGGGGAGGGGAACACCCAGACCCATAACATCCAAAGAACCAAGAATAGGCTGAATATCAGAAAATCTTCTACGAAACATCTTGAAACCAAATTGTTCAAAGTCAAAGACAGAATTTTGAAAGCCGCAAGAGAAAAGCTTCTCACCACACACAAGGGAGCCCCTGCAAGGCTGTGAGAGGATTTCCCAGCAAACCCATGAAGGTCGGACAGAGGAGACACTCAGTGCTGAAACGGAAGAAACAAAACAGAACTGTCAACAAAGAATACTTTACCTGACAAAGCTGCCCTTCAGGAATGGAGAGAAAAAGACTTCCCTAGGCAAACACAAGCTGAGGGAGTTCGTCACAACCAGACCTGTCTTAGGAGAAATGCTACAGAGAGCTCTTCACGCTGAAAGGTAGGGATGCCATGTGGAACATGGAAGCATAGGAAAGTTGAAAACTCTCTGGTGACGGTAAGCACAGCAGAACTCAGAAGACCCTAATTCTGTAATGGTGGGGCGTGAATCCCTTTTAAAGCCAGCACAAAAGTTAAAGGACTCAAGTACGTAAAATAACGATAGGTAAATAATCTGCTCATTGGTACATATCATAAAAAGATGTAAATAGTGACGTCGATAACAAAATGGGGCAGGGGGAGTAAAAGTGTGGAGCTTTTGTATGTGATGGAAATTAAGTTATCAGCTTAAAATGAACTGTCATAACTAGAAGATGTTTTACGTGAGCCTCGTGGTAATCACAAAGAAGAAACCTTAGTAGAAACACGAAAGACACAGAGAAAAGAATCAAAACATAGCACTATAAAAAACATCATCAAGTCACAAAGGAAGACAACCAGAGGAAGAAAGGAATTCCAAAATGGGCAGAAAAGAGTTTTTTACATGGAAACAGTCTATGTCTTTACCGACCAACAATTATTTTTCAAGTAAGTGGATTCAATTATCCAATCAAAAGACAGACTGGATGAACAGGCAGGCAGGGGAGGCTTCTCTATGGAGGTGGCAGTGAAACAGAATCTTAACTGAAGGACAGAAGGTGTCAGGCAGCCTTCCTTGGGAAGAGCGCTCCAGGCAGAGGGGAGCAAAGCCAGTGCGGAGACCACCGGGGAAAGAGCTTGCGGGGGTGGGGGGATGAGGCAGAACTACAGGCCGCAGGGTCCGGAGTGCAGGAGAGGAAGGTGGAAGGGTCCCCTAAGACAGAGGGAAGCTTCTGGGGCCTTAGTGGGGTACAAAGGGTGGAGGATTGGTTGGTGCTATCATGGACTGGAGGGTAGGGGTTGCAGAACTGAGGCCAGATCAGTGAGGAGGGGAGAGACAGAGGTGGCTTCATCTCTGGCAGGAGCTAGGGAAACAGGGAAGTGGGCGTAGTGAAGTAATATTTTAGAGCCAGAGCTGATGAGATTTGCTAACACACTGAATGCACACCTCCTAGCAAGAATTTCTCTGTTCCTTTTAGAGGCTTCATTCTTCCCTAATCTATTTGTAGAGAGAGCAAATGAGGGCATTTTTAGAAAGTCTTCAAGAGACAGCGGAAGAGAGGATATTAAAGCCTCCCTACCCCCAACCTGGACTCTCACAATTGAAGCATGGCTTGTCCCCAAAAAGAACCACACGAGAATGTCCATGGCAGCTTACGCATAAAAGCCCCAAACTGGAAACAACCCACACGTGGCTCAATAGTCAGATGAATAAATAGACTGTGTGTATGGGATCACTATGGATACTTGGCATCCGTGAAAATGGAAATACTATGGAATACTTGGCATCAGTGAAAAAGCAAAATGGGATGCATCTCAAAAACATTATGTTTTGTAAAACGAAAGCCAAAGAAGAGAGGATTCCACTGATTCCATGGATACAAATCTAAGCACGGGCACCCTTCATTAATCGGTAGTGACAGAAATCCCAACAGTGGTATCCCAAGGTGACAGTGGTTACCTCGGGGTGGGAGGCAGAGATGAACTGGAAAGGGGCAGGAGGTGACATTCTGGAAAGCCGGAAATGTTCTAGACTTAGCTGTGTAAAAAAGTCACTGGCACCAGTGATAAATCATGTAGAGAACATGCGCCCCTGATAGGAAGTCATGAGAATGGCATTTCCCCCAAATTCCTAGCTCTAGTACAAGCAGGAGCAAATCATCACAGAAACTCAAACTAAGGAACCATTCACAAAATAGCAGTATTCCTTATCAAGGCTGTGAAAACCAAGAAAACCATCACAGACCAGAGAGACCTGCATGGGATCCGAGAACAGAAAGAAGGCATTAATGAAGAAGGTGTGTGAAATCTGGAGCTTTATTCATAGTAGCATAACAACAACCCTGGTTTCTTAGTTGTGACAACTGTATTGTGATAGTATAGATGCTGACATTATGGAAAACTCAGTGTACAGTGCTTAGGAATGCTGTATTATCTTCGCAGTTTTGTTCTGATTATAAAACTATTTGGAAAGAAAAATTATTTTAACAAAGTCATTGAGGCGCCCCTGGGTGGCTCAGTCAGTTAAGCATCCAACTGAATAGTTAGATTTGTCATTTTACTGTGTAAATTAGCTCTTAATAAAATATTGGCGGGAGGGTGAGGAGAGAAGCACAGAGCATGCTCCCTGACCCCGCCAACGCGGCCCAGGCAGCAACAGTGGTGACACAGAGTGGCTCCCGGGAAGAGGTTGCTAACTTAGCCTTGAACACCTCCTGCCTCTCCCCAACACAGGCCAGCAAAGCACCAGCCACAATGGGCCACATATTAGTCTCTCCAAGGGATCTGAACGTATTTTCAAAAATCCGTTTTTCTTCTTAAATATTATTGTTGAAAATTCCAGTCCCGGGATGTGATACGGATCTCAGTATTCAGTGAGAGGGGTGGCCGCTGAGGCCCCTCCTTCTCCAGTCACCCCCAGGAGTCGGCCCTGGGCCAGGCATGGGGCGGCCTGCAGGAGGTGAAAGAAAAACCACCAGCTCCGGTGAGGGGGTGGGTCAGTCCAAGTCTGCCCAAGAGAGCCATTAAAAGCATGGGATCCAGAGCCGGCTGGGGGTTCGAATCCTAGCTCTACCACTTACCAGCTGAATGCCTGTGGGCATGTTAGTTAACTCTTCAGCGCTCCAAACCTACAGCTGTGAAATAGGAATAATGATTCCTCACAGGACCCTAAATTCTTCACGTTTATAAGAAGCCATGTCACCACCTCTCTCTCTCTAATCCTGGGGATTATATACTGTCTTTCCGGACACTGGGGCTCCACCTCAGTATCCTCTACCCCGCAGCCCCGCTGTCTAAACTGGGAGACCCAACCCTCCAGGATCAGGCCTTTCATTTCGCCCACAAATACCTAGAGAGCCCTCTTCCACTCACTGGGTACACACCACCCAACAGTGAGCCAGGCCGGAAGCTGGCCTCTGATTACGGCTTAGATCTCCCCTCTCAGGTCCACCAGCACACTCTTTCCATGTGGGAGGACTTTCCTTCCTCCACTCCTCATGCCTTGTGACTTTTCTTTTTAGTGCTTATTTATTTTTGAGAGAGAGAGTGCAAACGGGCATGAGTGAGGGAGGGGCAGAGAGAGAAGGAGATACAGAATCAGAAGCAGGCTCCAGGCTCTGAGCTGTCAGCACAGAGCCTGACGCGGGGCTCAAAACCATGAACTGTGAGATCATGACCTGAGCCAAAGCCGGACACTTAATCAACAGAGCCACCCAGGTGCCCTCTCTTGTAACTAACTTCTAAACATCATTCAGATCACCCTGAACCATCACTTCCGCCAAGAAGCACTCACTGACTCCCCTTGCCCAGTCCTTGTCTCTCCTAACACCACCACCCCCCCCCCGCCCCGCCCCAGCCAGGGACTCCTCGCTTCTGTTATATACACTGCTAAGTGTATAGCTCAAAGCCTGGGACCTGCAATCACTGAGCATCTGTTGAATGAACAAGTAAATGAATGAATGAATGACCTGGGAGAATTAAGGAAGGCTTCCTAGAGGAGGTGGCATTTCATTGGGTCTTAAAAGATGAGTGGAAGTTGACCAACAGAAGAGTGGTAAGAGGGAAAGTCTAAGGATGCTGTGAAGCCTTACACTTTCTGGGGCCCAAAGAGGAGGTGTCAGTCCTGGCTAAGATATTAAGCTAAGATTTTAGGGCTTGATCTTACAAGCCAGGGGCTGCCAATCCAACAGAACAGAACATTCAAACTTCCCAGGACCCAACTATGTAGACTCTAGTCCAGCCAATCTAATCCCTCAGATTCAAGGACATCCAAGGTCAGGGACCCCTGCTGGGGCATCAAGTGGAAAGTCAGAAAGATTACCGACCACCATGGGACATAATCCCATCTTCAGATCTAGACGCTGTAGAGGAAGTGAGGCCAGACAAAAGCCGAGTGAAAAGGACAGCTGAAAGGGGAAAAAGTCGAGAGACCAGGGCTCCCATTGACTGCAGACACGAAAGAAACAGTGTGGGTCAGTGATGAGAAAGGTGAGTTGTGGTTCCACCACTAGTGAAGTCGGTGGAAAATCTGAGAAGTAGGTGTGATGTGGCACAACTCAGCCCCCCAACACACAAACACAAAAACACACATGCACACAAACGCACACACACACGCACACACACACACACACACACGCGCGCACACACACTCAGCCTTTCCTTGCTGAAAGTATGGTAGACTACATATAGACACCTGCATGCTAAGTCCGGCTAAGATCTCCAACCTTATAAAAATTTTGCTTGCACACAACACTGGCAAGGGGAGGCCCGACACAGCACCAATTTCCACTGTCTCAGTTTCCACTGAACGAGAAGACAAGTAGTGGCTTCTAGAAAGAGCTTCAGGCTCCAATGGTTTTGCCTTTTCTGAGAAGCAACTGCTTCTTTCGTACACACTGGGTGGGGGTAGGGAGGCGGCACAGACAGACAGCGGCTACACTCTCGCTCGTTATAACCAAGTCCTGATACAGAGAGGAGAAAAAAATATAGTTTGCCCTATCTTCAAATATCACAGCGTTGTGATTTAAAACAGCACCCACTGTATCTTGTTGTGTTACAACTGCCAAAAGGAAAAAAAATTGAATTACCATGCTAATGTCTTCTCTTTTGGTGATATCTGTGATTCAGGTACGTGGATATAAAATACATCATTAGTTGCTTTTAAGCTTGTCTTTAATGATGAAAAAACATTGCAGGGCATGAGGGGGAGACATGACTAAACTCACTGGCTGGCAGCACCAGCAGTCTCTTGTAAACCGTAATGTGACAGTGCAGTTTCTTTTTTTCCTCTGAGATGACAGTTAATTCCAGACCAGGAAGGCTGTCAAAAATGCTTAGTTCTGCTCCACTTGAGTTAATTACCGGCCCTGGGGCAGCCTGCCCTCCACTCCTCTGCTAATGGGGCTGGGCTCCAGGTAAAAAATCCATTTGCAAGAATGTTTTCCTTGCTCCAGATCTAATTTATTGAATATCAAATATTTATGCCAATGCAATTAAAGTGACAACATTGCTCTCCCTTCTCCCCTGCCCCCTAGTCGGAAGCAAGCCCAGGCTTGCTGACAGAATGCTTTATCCCGTCAACACAGGGTAAAACTTCTGCTTGAGCTTCTAAAGCAAGAGCTTTGAAACCACTTCAATCCATAAAGTCACCTGGGACTTTACCTTTTTTTTGTAGATAGCCACGTGACAGGTTATGGAGCAATGGCCAAGAAGCTAGGGCAGGAGGCGAGGAGAAGAGAGAAAAGCCTGACTGTGGCTTGAAATTCCACCCAAATCCTCTGTGGTCCTCTGTGTTCCCGGTACCAGACTGGGCACTATAGTTGAGAGAGATGAAATGACTCCGTCCATATCCCCATCAGTCTCCCAGCTTGACAGAGGGACAGCTTGGGGTATGTACAGAAGAGGTTCCAGAAACAGATCCTTTAGGGTCTTCAGTTTGGGGTCCTCAAGGCTTGAAGACCATCCAAGGCTCCGTCCCATTCAGTCAGACCTAACTGCAAAAAGTCTCAGGTCCAGCAAAGCCTATTCTACCTTTCCCAAGATTCTACTCACCCAGCAAGAGGGCCTCAGACTATCCAGGCTCTGGAGCCTTGGGGCATTCTCTGTGGGGACAGCACCCAGTCCCCAACGTCACATCACTGCCATGAGCCTCTTGCACCACAAAACACATGGTTTGACATCTACCCCGGACAGAGGGGTGGCTGGTAAAGATAAGCCAGCAAACAGTCTAATCTGTGAAGGAACTGCATTTGGCTAAAGGAAGAAGGATTTTTTCTTTTCTTCCCAGAAGCCAGGGAGCTCAGCAAAGCCCAGGCCAGCAGGTAATACTATATCTGTGGCATATCTGACGTTGTGCTGAACTCCTTGGCTGGGACTTTTTTTTAGGGACTATGCTGTCTACACCCACCTTTACCTCCCCCTTCCTGGAATGAAACAAAGACCTTTCCTTGGGTCTGAACTGTGTTTTGAAGGAGAAACAGGTACGCATAAAGTAAACCACAAAGCTTAGTAGAGGGAACACAGGACTTTGTGTTCAAAGAACTGAAAATAGATTGATTTTTATTTGAGCCTGAATTGCAAGGGAGTGAGCCCTGGGACTATAAGCATCAAATGAGGTAATCTAAGCATGCTAGAAAATGTCAAGTCCTGGATAAATATGAATTACTCTCCACATCACAGAGGTACTGGGGAACCAAATGATGTTATACGCACACTTGTGTTACATAAATTGTACTTGTTATAAGACATTTTGGAAGAAGACGGATTAAGCTTTAACCATGGAGATAAATCAGAAAAATATATATCTGTTAATATCTTTTGATCCTACCTTTTTAGAACTGTTCACAAACGGAGAATTTTTATAAATTTCCTTTCTGTTCTCTTTTTTGGATGAACATACACTACCCAATATTAATATTCACTGTTTAGATATTCTTGGCTTCCTGTCAATCTGACCACCATGGTTTAGTTTTGAGGCTTTGTGATCATTTCGTATGGCCAGACAATTCTTCGTGAGTGTTAGGGGAAGAGGCTTGGTATTGCTATCCCTTTCTATGTCTTCTGTTACCGCCCTATTCAGAGACATGATCATACCACCCTTCAACTGCTGCCATAATTTCTAAGCTGTGTGCTATGCCTCTAGCTTCCTCTTGTCACCAAATCATCTTCCCCTTGGCTGCTCAAATACTGATATCATTTTTACCTCTAAAAGTAACTACAGGGATGCTTGGGTGGCTCAGTCCGTTAAGTGTCCAACTCTTGATTTTGACTCAGGTTACGATCTCATGGTTTGTGGTATTGAGCCCCAAGTTGGGCTCTGGGCTAACAGAGCTTGGGATTCTCTCTCTGCCCCTCCCCCTCTCTCTGATAAATATTTACAAAAATAAAGGTAACTATAGAAGAACTTCTGCTATAGCCACGGTGATAAGACAAGAAAAAAAAAGAGGTAAAAACCACTGGGGAAGAAGAAGGAGACTTATCATTATTTACAGACAATATAATTATAGATCAGAAAACAATAACTACAACAACAACAACAAAAACACAGAAAGGAGCACCTGGGGGGCTCTGTCAGTTAAGCACCTGACTCTTGGTTTTGGCTCAGATCATGATTTCATGGTTTGTGAGGTAGAGCCCAGCATCGTTTGGGATTCCCTCTCTCCCTCTACCCCCACCCCTCCAACTCGCATACACACATGCACATACACACACACTCTCTCTCAAAATAAATAGACATTTTTTAATCACAGAAAATCTGTTCAAACTAATGAAAAAGATCAGTAAAGTTGTCAAATACAAAATAAATTTGTATGAAACAATTGGGGGTTTTTTAAATGTTTTTATTTGTTTTTGAGAGAGAGAGACAGTGTACCATACTGCTGACAACTCTTCACTAGCTTATAAACCCCATATCCTTACCATGGCTCACACAGCTTGGCTTCCCATGGTCCTTGCTGACCCTTCTACCCACTCACTTCTTCGCTCTCTGTGCCAGAGGCACCCCATCCTCCTTTCAGTTTCTCAAATGCCCCTAGTCTCTTTCCCACCTCAGAGCCTTCACTTTCCAAATTCCCTGCTGGGAATAAGGATAAGTGATCTTCCTTCAAGAAGGTTGGGCAGTCAAGGGATACAGAAGTGCTGATGCATAGGGGCACATGGACCTCTATGTTCATAGCAGCACTTTCTACAATAGCCAAATCATGGAAAGAGCCTAAATGTCCATCAACTGATGAATGGATCAAGAAGATGTGGTATATATATATATACAATGGAATCCTACATGGCGATGAGAAAAAATGAAATCTGGCCATTTGCAGCAACCTCAGTGGAACTAGAGGGTGTTATGCTAAGTGAAATAAATCAGGCAGAGAAGGACAGATACCATATGTTTTCACTCATGTGTGGAACAGGAGAAACAACAGAAGACCATGGGGGTGGGGAAGGGGAAAAAACAGTTAAGGAGAGGGAGGGAGGCAAACCATGAGAGACTCTCAAATACTGAGAACAAACTGAGGGCTGATGGGGGGAAGAGAGGGGAAAGGGGGTGATGGGCATGGAGGAGGGCACTTGCTGGGATGAGCACTGGGTGTTACATGGAAACCGACTTGACAATAAACTATAAAAGAAAAAAACCAAACATTAAGAAAAGTTAAAGTTAAAAAGAAAATGTTGGACAGAGACAGGGGACCTTAGTCCTTGTCAGAGGTCTCCCTGACTCCTTGGGCCTCAGCTCTCCCGCCTACAACATGAGCTGGTTGAACTAGAGGTTCTCTCTGGTATTCTATGAGGAGAAGATTCAGTAAGAGGTGACAGCAGTTGAACTGATGAAGAAGAATGGGAAGGGGGGAGAGGGTAGAGAGGAAGTAGTCCTGGGGAAGACAGCAGAGAAAGGAAAGCTCGAAAATAATAGACAAGCATTTTTTGTGTCTTTAAAATACAATGTCACTTTATTTTTATCAGAACAACTCAAGATTAAATCTTCACAGGATTTGGGATCATCATCATAATCCTGTCATGAAGAGAGAAAAAGCCAGACACCTTGTGGTATTTAAATATTAGATGCATGCACTACACTGAAAACTTGATTCCATTCCATGAAAATAATCCACATTATCCAAAGCCAAGAAAAAACAAAACCAATAAAAACAACCTCATTCATCCATGTAAACAACTTCTAGGAGCCAAAGGAACGGACATACTGGCTGCTTCTGCTCCTGGCTTCCACAGAGACTCGGGGTTGCCTACTCAGTTCTCCTTCTTTCTTCCTAGTGTAAGTGTGGTTTCATTCAGAAAAGCAATGTACCCAATTAAACTGCTACATTTCCCAGCTTCCTTTGCCAAGAGGGGTGGCCACATAGCATCATCTGGCAAATGAGATGTAAGAATAAAGTACAGAGAAATGTTAAAGGCAGGGTAGACTCAGCTGACACATGTCCTTTTTTATCCTTTGTTTTTTATCCTTTCTTCTTGCTTCTTCAACCATCATGGCCTTGAGGTGTCCATATGGGACAGGCCAAGAGAATCAGAGACCTCTACTTCAATCCCAGCTCTACTACCTGCAAATTCTATGAACTTGGACAGTTCATTTAACCTCTCAGAGTCTCACTCTCGTCTACCAAATGGGTGTCATAATGCCTCATGTGTGATACTATTAGGATTGACTGAAATATTTTATCAAACACAGGTACAGTGCTTCTTAAATTATATAGCTGTTTAAAAGTACTAGATTATTTGTTTGTTTGCCTCCCTCTCTGTTTTGTGACAGATTTTCTTCCCCACTTAAGTCTAAAATACTTCAGAAGTTAGAATGTCATATTTCTACAGGACATTCTTTCATAATAGGAATACCTATTTCCTTGACATGATATCAATCCACTATTTTGTTTAAATGTATTTATTTTGAGAGAGATACACACTCTCTCAAAGAAAGAGGGGCAAAGAAAGAGGGAGAGAGAATCCCAAGCAGGCTCCTCACTGCCTGTCATGGAACCTGACATGGGGCTCAAATTCACCAACTGTGAGATCATTACCTGAGCCAAGACCAAGAGTTGGACTCTCAACTGACTGAGTCACCCAGGCACTCTGTCACTAACCCATTATGTTATCAGATGCCAGAGGTCCTTTGGTATACAGTCTGGCCACACATCAATCACAAGTTAATTTGCATTCTCCAAATGTGACTTCAATTATCTTCTAAGTCAACCAGAAATGTAAGATGTACCATCCTTTAAAAATATGTATTTTCCAAGGTGTGAGCATTTGAGGGGCCCTATCAATCCATATCCTTCAATTTTAGCAATTTTTGTGCAATTATTTCTCTAATAATGTCTTCCCTTTCATTGTCTGTTTCCTCATTCTTAAACTCATTATTTGGATGTTGGATCTCTTGGTCTGTTTCTCTAATTTTCTTATCTTTGGATAAGATCTCTTTTCTTTCTGATATATGTAAAAGACAAAAGACCCTAAAGGCACAGAAACCATCCTACCTAAAAGGCAGTGGTGAGTTAAAAATAATATGCTTCCCTAGTGCACAAACTAAAAAACTCAATCGCTTAGATATTTTTAAGTATTCTCTTAGATAACATTTGGGCTAAAGAAGAAAAATCAAAACTGCAAATAAGCAATTTAAAAACAATGAAAAAGATAAAATCATATAGGAAATCTTATGGGATGAGGCAAAGCTGATTCACAGGCAAACTGATAACCTTAAATGCCTTTATGATTAATTAGAAAAGCATGAAAGTGAGTAAAATAAAGATCCATTTAAATTATTTGGTTTTTATAAAAGACTTAAAAAACATGGAAAGAAATCTAGAAAATATAGTTAATGCAAACATTATTGATTAGTAAACTTGACAGAAAAATTGTAAAGTTGATAGAGAAATTTTAAAGCTAGTTCATGATATAGCCTTGTTTCTACTATTGAAGGAGGCATAAATAAATATTATAAGTGAAAAAAGGAAAACCATAGATTTTACAATTAAAAGAGGATACTATGAGTAATTATATGCTAATACTTTCCAAACCTCAGTGAAATGGATTACTTTCTGGGAAAGCATAACATACCAAAATTGCCTCAAGAAAACTTAGACTACCTGAATAGATCGGTAATAAAGGGGGAAATGGTAAAGAAAGTTGTCAAAGTACTGCCTCCTAAAATGGCTTCCAGCCTCAGAGGATTTCATGAGTGCAGTACTTCAGCTTTCCACAGAACAAATAATTTCCATGTAACATAAACCCCTTCAGGGCATGAAAAAAAGATGTAAATTGTATCAGTTCATTTTACAAAGCTAGCTAAACTATTGACATAAGGTTTTGGATGAATCTCAAAAACATTCTGTTGCATGAAAGAAGCCAGACACAGAGTATAAATTATATGATCCCAATTATCTGAAGCTTAAGGAAAGACAATACTAATATGTGATGACAGAAAGTACAGAAGTGGTTGTACTTCTCTAGGTAGGGGTGGGGGTGGAGGACTGTCTGGAAGGAACCACAGGGAACCTTCTGGGGCCATGACAATGTTCCATATCTTGATCTGGTCAATGGGGACTGGGATGTTTGTATTTGTCAATATTCATCAAGCTGTATACTTAAGGTTTGCACATTTCACTGTGTATAAATTTTACCTTAATAATGTACTCTTGGGAAAGAAACCTACTGGCCATGACTTAAAAGATAGCCAAAATAAATGAATGAATAAATAATGTAATATAACAGGCTAATCACACTTAAAATGTTATATATGCAAAAGTAGTAAACAAAATGTTGGCAAAGGTAATCCTGCAATAAATTAGAAGAATAATACATCAAAAAACTGCATGGCTGTTTCAATATTATAAATTTATTACTATACTAATCCAAATAAGAAAAAGCATTTCACAATAATATTGAAATTAGTCTACAAAATTCAGTTATTCATGATTTTAATTCCTGATAAGCTCGGGTAAAAAAAGATAGTACCTAAGCATGACTGATAAATAAAAACTATCTCAAACTGAAAGCCCAAATCATCTTTAACAACAGAGAAACTCAAGCAGCCACCTCATTAATGTCAAGAACAAAACAAGGATCGCCATTGTCCTCACTGCTATTTACTATTGTTCTGAAGTTTCTAAGCAATGTAAGAGGACCAGAAATAGATATGAATCATAATTATGAGAGAAAGAAACAGAAGTATAATTTTTAGCCTATGATAATATTGTCTTTCTAGAGAACTCAAGAGAGCCAATTGAAAAACAATACTCTGACCAGTTATAAAATAAATACAGACACAGTAGGGATGTTCACTGAAGCATTATGACAAAGAACAACTGGAAATCACCTAAATGTCCAATAGCAGGAAACTGGATAAGTTTACTTACTGGAAGTAAACTGGAAGTATACACACACAATAGAATGCTATATAGCAGTTAAAATGAATTAAGTAGATATAAAAATATTAAGTGGGAAAGAAAATGCAGGATTATACATATAGTATGATACTTTATCATTTAAAAACAGACTGAAGCGCCTGGGTGGCTCAGTCCAGTTAAGTGTCTGAGTCTTGATCTCAGGGTTGTGAGTTCAAGACCTGCACTGGGCTCTATGTTAGGCTCTGCACTGGGTGTGAAGCCTACTTAAAAATGAAGAAGAAGAAGAAGAAAGGGGGGGGAGGGGAAGAGGGGAGGGGGAGAAGGAGGAGGAGGAGGAGGAGAAGGAAAAGAAGAAAACAAATAAAATAAATAATAAAAACAAATACTGTTTGGAAAAATACAAAAATACAGAAGTGAAAGATACCAACTTCCAAACACTGGCCACCTCTGGGAAGAGAGGAAGGGGAATGAGAGTGGGAGGGATACAAAGGGGCTTCCACTATGGCTGTACCTCTTTTTTAAGAATAAAAAAGCCCTGGCAAAAGCTCTCCATCTGACCACCAGACCCAGTATGCCAGGAATAATCCCCAGAGTGTTCTCTTGCGGCCCTACCAGCCCTCCACCCTCACCCCTGGCAAACACTTCTAATTTATGCCACCTGAGGTGAGTTTTCCCTGGTGGCGAAATTTATTTAAATGCAACCATAGGTTTCCTTTCAGGTATTCCTTGGTCTCCTTCTGGAAAACTGGCTTCCTTTAGGACTCCAAGAGTCTGGAACAGATACGTGACAGACTGAGTGTGAGTTGAGGGCTGTGCAACTCAGCGCTGCCGGCCACCACACAAGTCAGGGGCACAGCCTCTCACAGGACGCTGTTCATCTCAAGGCACGAAGCAGACACCCAGAGGACAGGTACCCCTTGTGACACTTAACAGACGCACCTCTGTCACCGATCAAAATACTGCGATACCAGCAGGACAACCCATGGAGCACGACTCCAGCCACCACACAGATACATGAGGGTCTCTCCACCTCAGCACTCCGGGCTCTTGGGGCCAGACAATTCTTTGCTGTGGGGACTGGACTGTCACAGGCATAACAGCGCCCCTGGCCTCTCCCCACTAGACGCCAGTACTGCGTCCCCAGCTGTGACAACTAAAAATATTTCCAGACGTTGCCAAATGTCCCCCGAGGAACAAAATCACTCTTGTTGAGAACCGCTGTGACAAGAGGGCAGATTAGGCAGAGGGGTGCAGAGGAGTTCCGGGGTTTTGTTTGGTTGGTTTGGTTTGGTTTGTGTAGGAAGAAAATCATCCAGATATGTGCATTCGTATATGAAGAAGCAACAAAAGGCTACTGAGGACAAGAAAGCAAGCCTGCACGGTTAGAGAAGCACACCATATTCAAGGGTGAGAACAATATTATAAATCCATTGATCCTGTCAAAGTAATGTGTAAGCCTCAGAGAATTGTAATTAAAACCTGGCTAGAAACTTTCTGGAACTTGAAAACGTTAAGTCTAGGGGTGCTTGGGTGGGTCAGTCAGGTTGATGATCTGACTCTTGATTTTGGCTCAGGTCGTGATCCCAGGGCCATGAGATCGAGCCCTGAGCCCACAGTGAGTGTGGAACCCGCTTAATAAATAATCTCTCTCTCCTCCTCTGTCTGCCCCTCCCTCAACCACGCATGTGGTATCTTTCTCTCAAAATATTAAAAAAAAGATTCTCTCCCTCTCTCTTCCTCTGCCCCTCTCTCCCATTCACTTTCTCTGTCTTTCTCAAGTCTAAAGTTGCAAAGGAAAAAAAAGAGGTTGAACAATAAAGAAAATTTTCAAAAAGAAAAATAATGGATCTGATCTACCAGATATTGGGTGAGTTGTAAATTACAAAAATTAAAACAGTATAGAAAAATAGACATAGCTATGAAAAAATTAAAAGCCTGGAAACAGGCCCAAGTCTATGCAGGAATTTTGTATGGATTAAAGTGATGCTTAAATTCATAAGAAATGTTGCAGAATGCCCAATAAATTATGCAAGAACAATTCATTAACTATTTGGGGCAGGAAAAAACTTCAAGGCCTGGCATCATACATCAAAATAAGTTTCATGAATCAGAGTTATTATTTTAATTAAAATATAAAAACTAGAATAAAATATAGATTAATATTTTTCTGATATTAGAAGAGAGGCTTTCCAAACAAATGAAGGCCTCAAAAAGGAAAAATTATATACTTGACTCCATGAATATGCCAACCTTCCCACACATCAGCAAGCACTGTAAACAAAATTAAAATTTAGAAAAACTATCTGTCACCCAACAGGTTATATTGATTTCTTCTACTAAATACAATATGGAGAGGACAATGTCATCCCCGCTTTTTTTCTGAGAGAGAGAGAGAGAGAGAGAATCTTAACCAGGCTCTCTGCTCATTGTGGAGCCCAACGTGGGGTTCGATCCCATGACCCTGAGAGCATGGCCTGAGCTGCAATCAAGAGTTGGGACCCAATCCGCTGAGCCACCTAGGCGCCCCCAGCCCCACTCTTTAAATGGACAAAAGGACACAACCATGCAATTCACAGGAGACAAAGGAGAAATGGCCAAAAACCATTAAGCAGTTATTCTCACTGGAAATTCACATAATGAACATTAAAATATTGAGACATCACCTCTCTCCTATTGAATTGACATGAACTTTTTAAAGTAACAGCCAGCATTTGGGAATTTCCATATCCTCTAGAGAGAGTATTAATTTATGAACCTTTCTGAAAAGGAATTTGACAACTATTTTCAAATCAATAAAAAGGTTCATATATACCTGAGGGTTACCGTTTATACCTCCAGTCCAGAACTCGCCCTTGAACTCTACAGGTGCATATCCAACAGCCTCCCACCAATATCGCCCCCCACAGAGGCATCTAACTGGTGCCTCAAAAAAAAAAAAAAACCCACATCCAACGCCAAGCTCCTGATTCCTACTGCCCTTCTATGCCTCAAAGCTATTCCTCCTATTGTCACCTCCAACTCAGGAAACGGTAACTCACCCTTTCAGTTGCTCAGACCCAAAACCTCCATGTCATCCCTGACATCTTTCTTTTACTGACATCAAATCCTGCAGCATGACGCTTTAAAGTAGTTGCAGAATGCAACCTTTTGTCACCACCTCCGTCACCGACGCTCCGGTCTGAGCCACCATCTTCCTTACGTGGACCACTGCAGTAGCCGCATTCCTCACTCTGCCTCCGCCTGTGCTGTCTTCCACATTATTCTCATACAGCTGCCAGAAGGATCCTTGTGTAGCCTGAGTCAAATCAAACCACTCTTTGCTCAAAACTCTCCACGGGCTCCCTTCTCAAAAGAAAAGCAAAGCCACGCAAGAGTCTGTAAGACTGTGAAACTGTGGCTTATAAGAAAAATAAATATTTGGTCATTCAGATAACCGCCTCCATAAAAACCCAGGAAGACAGGGCTGGGAGAGCTCCCAGGCTGGTGAACGCGTGCACACTGGAGAGGGAGGCACACTCGGAGGGCGCTGAGAGGCTCTGCCCTCTCCCCACGTGGTGGCCCGGTGTGCCTTTTCCATCTGGCTGTTCCTGAGTCATAGCCCTTATAGCAGACAGGTGACCCAGTAAGTGCAGTGTTTATCTGAGTTGTGAGTGCTGTAGCAAATTAATCAAACAAGAAGAGGGGGTCATAGGAGCCTCTAATTTATGTCCACTTGGCCAGAAGTAAAAGCAACAACAACATGCACTTGCAGCTGGCATCTGAAGTCCGAGGAGGGGGTCATAGAAACCTCCATCTACAGCTGGTCCCGCAGAAGGACTGGTAACAGCCTGGGCTTGTGCCTTGTATCTGAAGGGTGGGCGGGAAGTCTTGTACCACTGAACCCTTAACCTGCAGAATCCGATGCTGTTTCCAAGTGGACAGTGTCAGAATTGAGTTGAATTCTTGAAGACCCTGTTGGTGTCTAAGAATTGTTTACTGGAGGAGTAGGCGAACCCTGCCCCTTCCAAACACATTGGAGTTGGTCCAGGAACCCAGAAGGACCATATATGATCTGGCTACTTTTCTCACCCAAACCTACGTGAGGCTACAGAATCATAAAGCCCAATATTGCAGAATGCCAGTTGGAGAAGGATTAGCTTCTAGTTTAGGAAGTCTGTGCTGGGATACAAAAGATGCTGCCCTAGGGCCTCTGACAATTTATAAACACTGAGATTCTAGTGGTTGCACTCACTCTCTCAAAAAATAACTGTGGAAATGACATAGTGTCCTCTTCATATTGTATTTAGTAGAAGAAATCAACACTTCTGTTCTACAAAAAAAGCAAACTGAGGCTTAGAAAGCGAATTCCTGAAGATGTGCAGAGTCAGCAGTACAACTCTCTCAAGATGTCGCCTTGATCCAGCCCTTCCTGCATCCCCGAGAGCTTGGAGTGACCAGATATAAGAGGTTATCTCTGTCTGGCAGCTCTGCACTAGCCAATCAGAACACATATTTAGAATAAATGCTCAGAATAAATTCGAATTACCCAAACAGCAAAAATTCTTTACTTTTTCATACAAACGTGTAACATTTGCATGGCCATTTTATTGAGGGCTACAGTTTCTCAGCATCACTCATTATGTGATATAAATCAAGATGAAAATTCCAGGGCACCCGGGGGGCTCAGTCAGTTAAGCTTTGGACTCAATTTCGGCTCAGGTCATGACTCCAGGGTCATGAGATTGAGCCCCACACTGGGCTCAGCATAGAGCCTGCCTAAGATTCTCTCTCCTCCTCTCTGCCTCTCCCCAGCTTGTGTGTGCTCACGCTCTCTTGCTCTCAATAAATAAATTGATTGATTGGTTAATTGATTAAAAGATGAAAATTTCAAGATAGATGGAATGACAGATCTCCCAAAAGGCTTTTGTCCATTTCTGTGGAGCCCACACTTCTCCGTCCAGCATATTTCCATGCAGGCGGGCTACTTATTAGCACTCATTTCTTCATGAATTTGTTAGTTTGGTTTACATCAGCAGCAACTGCTCTGAGCCGGGCCCTGTGCTGGGCACTAGCAGAGCTGAGACGGAAGTCCCACGAGCACCATGTAGAGCAGGGAAGTGAGCCCGAAGGCAGGTGGGGAGGAGGCTGCGCAGGCAAACACTAACCAATGCTGCCACACCAAAGTCTCCAACAGTTGGTTTCACCATCCCGATAGCAGATGAGGAAACCAAGGCAAAGACTGAGAGACCTCCTGAGGTCACATGGTGAACTGGGGCAGAGCATAACCATGGCCCACTAGGCACATGCTTAAAGCAGAACTCCCCCCAGTGTCCCTCAGCCCACAGTGCTCCCGGCCCGCAAGCTCCCCACCCTGCTGCTCTCATGTCTCCTACAAGCCAAGTCAGGACTGCAGGTCATGTCTCATCCCTGGATAGCGCACCTTGGTTAATTTTTGACTCCTCACCATCCAAACATCTTTCCAGTTTGAGAGACTTGCCCCAAGGTGTGACCAACAACACTGCCCGATGCACCTGTCCCCACTCCCTGAGTGGCGAACAGTCTGCTCCTCTCTTTACACCAGATCCTGTCACACATCTATGGGTCTCAGCTTCCACTGTCAAGATGTGTGAGAGGGTCGTCCAGGGCATCACAGGGCCCTGTGGGTACCTCCTCTGCCCAAGACCGAGCACAAGTCCCCCAATGCTGCAAACGCTGCCAGTAACGATGAAGCAAAAGCCAGCGAACAAAGAGGCGCCTTAATGACATGCCTTGGAAGCAAGTCTTTTTATAACTTCATTCTTCCCTCTCAATGGCCCCAGATGAAAATGAAATACAGAAAGGAGCCCTTGGAAACAGTAAAGAAGAAAACTCATCCTTCTAAGGGTCTTCTCCTTGTGCCCGACTTCTTTCAATAGGACACAGATTTGGCCTCGCTGGCACCCACTGCTCCCAGTTTTCTGGATCATGTGGAACAACAAAACCCACCCTTTGGAGACACTGTGGACCAATCACAGATGCTCTAGGGCTCTAGCCCTAGGGCTCTTTCCCTTGGGTTTCTCTAGCTCTCCCCTCAGCCTCCTTCCCTGTTCCAGCCAAAGGCAGGCGGTGTGCAGGGACCTGTGAAGAAGGGCCATCTGGAGAGTCCAATGGACACTGTCACCTGAAGTTGAGAACAGGCTGTGCAGCCCGCCTGCCTCAGCTGAGAAACCAGATCCACTGCCCATTAGCTGTGTGACGCAGAGAAAGTGACTGCTCATCTTCGAGCCTCACTGTCCTCCTCTGAAAGTGGACATGACAGCAGTGCCCACCTTGGAGGGGTAAAAGAGAGCTGCACAGGAGACACCTCGCAGAGTGCCATTAGCAATCATCACTCTTGCCAATGAATGTGTGTGCACGACCATGGACGCTTCAAAAGCCCTCCCACACACACCTTACCTGGGTGCCACTCTAGGCGGGAGGCCCAAGCAGCAAGGGCCCCAGGAAGACCTGTATGAGGGCTGAAGTCAAGTAGTTGAAGTGTACAAGACCAGTTAGTGTACAAGACCTGCTCACCATCACAGGCCCATTTGAATAAATAACGGAGGCTCCGAGAGACTTTGGGATGGAGCCTAAGTCACATTGGTATGTAGTAGAGTGTGGCTTTAACCTAGGTTGTCTGGGTTCAAATCTTCCCTGCAGTATGTTTAGGATCTGGCAAGGATCTTCTGAGGCAGATCCAGGTCTCAGTCTTGAGATGAAGAAGTCAGGGAGACGACAGTGTGGATCCACCACGGTTTCAGAGCAAAGACTGGGGAGAAAGACCACCTGGGCTCAAGTCTTGGTTCTACCACTTTTCAGCCGTGCATCCTTGGCAAATTACCCAACCTCACGGAGTCTCCACTTCCCCATTTTTAAAATGAATATTAATATCATTAATATCACCTAACAGGGTTGTCATGAGGATTTTTGTTGCTGTTGTGATCACTTCCTTGCACTCGGGCACCAGAGTCACAGAGGCAGACTGCCATATCCCTTTCCCTCAACGCACTGGTACATGTTCCCTAAGGGCGCGGTCACTTCATGCCTAACTGCTCGGGCCAGGCTGCTGCACTGCACAATCCCAAGGGTGTCACTCACATCTTATTCCATCTGAATGGTGACCTCTGGGCTTGTGCAGCACACAAGCTACACTCCTGTACATAGCAACCCTGTGCTGAGGGTAAACTGTGGGACCATAGAGGATCTGGATGTTAGCTTTCTAGTTAAGAGAGCATGAGCACCATGAAGCTAGCAAAATGTCCTGGTTCTGGGGTCCTCCCCTTTAGAACTAGAATCTAGGCTGCTCCCAAAAGTCCGTGGGCTATCCCTGGCTGCAAGAAGATGGTGGAAAACAGTAGATGCCAACGGGGCCACAGGTTAAGGGGCTAGACTGCTGGGTCGGGAAATGACCTGGGCAAGCTTCAACTCCAACTCAAGGTCTCTATGTAAAATGACTCCAGAGTCTGGGTTCCTGTGTGGCTCATTTGGTTAAGCATTCACGAGTTTGAGCCCCACATTGGGCTCTCTGCTGTCATTGCAGAGCCTGCTTCAGATCCTCTGTCCCCCTCTCTCTCTGTCCCTCCCCCGCTTGCATGCACACACACGTGCTCTCTCTCTCTCTCAAAAATTAAAAAAAAAAAACATTAAAAAATGATTCTGGGGCACCTGGGTGGCTCAGTCAGTTAAGCATCCAGCTTCAGCTCAGGTCATGATCTCACGGTTCATGGGTTTGAGGTCCGCATCGGGCTCTATGCTGACAGCTAGCTTGGAGCCTGGAGCCTGCTTGAGATTCTGCGTCTCCCTCTCTCTGACCCTCCCCGGCTCATGCTGTCTCTCTCTCTCTCTCAAAAATAAATTTAAAACGATAATAAGTAAATAAAAAATAAAATTAAAAAATGATTCCAGGGTCAAGGGGAAGAATTTGCATACTCTGGCCAGGAGAGACAAAACATTGGATACCAGCTGCTACTGCAGAGCACATACTGTGTCCCGCAGAACAGCAGCCCAGCCGTCCTGCTGGCAGAGCCAAGCCTTCCGCAGGCCACCTCCCCTGCCACTGGGCTGGCTGCTTCTGTGTCTACATAGTAAAATAACAAGTCCCATGAGCACCTCACTGCTCTTGGTGTGGCCAGAGGGAATACTGTGGCTACGGCTGCATTTAACAAGTCCGTGGACGGGGATGCTGCCAGGACCTGACGGAAAAGGAAATCCAGAATAAGTTTCTATTCCACGAACACAGTTTGCTTCCCTTCCAATGCAAATGAGGGCCTATTAACCATTCTGCCACCAGGTCCCCTCAGTGAGGTCTGATACCCCATTGAGGGCTGGGAGCAGACGTTAGCAGCTGAAACACTGAGCACGGGGAAGTGGAGGCAGCCCAGGAAGTCTGGGTGTGGGGTACAGGCAGCCTGCTGTGGCCACTTGGCCATGGAGTCCCTGAGCAACGGCGGTTTGCCCAGGAATGAGGAAGGTCAACAGCCACGGGGCAAGTTATCTCAGCCACTGGTAAATGGCACATAGTAGATACTTAATAAATATGTTCTGGATGAATACATTAACCTAACAGTTGAGAGGCACGGGGTACTTGTCCTGGGCACAAAATGAAGGGAGGTACCCAAAATCTCAATAAGCAAAACAAAAAATACTTTGTTGAGATGATTTTTAAAATAAAAATTCATATAAAACTCTTGACGATGAATCAAGTGTCAGAACATTAAGTAAAGACAAGGTCTGTCAGGCCCAAGGTAAGGGAGAGGCAAGTGAGGCCGGGCCACGCAGGCACAGGGTCAACCCTGCCTTTGCTCACAGCTCTGACATTTTGATGAGGATACTTGCAGAAGTATTCATTTTTTCTTTTTCTAAAACACAGAGTTAAAATATTATCCATCTTGACTACTGGGTTTGGGAGGACATCCCCTTAAATTCTGTGCCCAAGGCAAGTGTCCTACTAGCCAGATCCCAGTCCCTCCCTAACCCTGCTAGGAGCCTCAAGACTTTCACCAGCTGCAAACGCCATCCTGATGTGCCGCCTGACCTGTGGAGAGGCAGGGTCGGTGCACCGTCGTCTGGACCCGCTATGGGACCTCCCCTTGCCTGCGGGCCACGCAAAGCCGGTAGCAGGGCCGCAGACTCCTGACTGACACAGGCCACCAGACGTGAAGAGCCGCCATCGGGCTCTGGCCTCTCCTTCACAGAAGAAACTCCAGAGGCCCCACACCTGTAGCCCCAGGAGCCTCCCGGAAGTGACTGGCCATGAGGATTGTCTGTTTTTTAATTAATAGACAATTATTTTTTAGGGCAGTTGTCTGTTTACAGAAAAACTGAGCAGAAAGTACATAGGCTCCATAAACCTCCTTCGCGCCTCCACACTGGGCCCCTGTTAGTAACTGCACAGAGTAGTGTGTTTATTATAGTTGATGAACCAATATTGACACACTATTAATAACTAAACTCCCTAGTTTAATTAGGGTTCACTCTCTGTGTCGTAGATTCTCTGTGTTTTGACGAACACGTGAGGGCACACACCTACCATTACAGGGTTCTACAAAATGGTTTCGCACCCCTAAAAATGCCCTCTTTCCTCCACTCCTCTCATGCCCGGCAATCACTGATCTTTTACTATGTCCACAGTTTCATCCTTTCCGGAATGTCGTGTAGCTGGAATCACACAATATGTAGCCTTTCCAGACTGGCCCCGTTCACTTGCCAACACGCCTTAGGTTTCCTCACGTGTTTTTATGGCTTGATAACTTTTTATTTTTTAAATCACTGAATTAATTGCTGAATAATGTTTCACGGAGCAGATATATACACACCACAGGCCGTTTACCTACCCAGCCACTGAAGAGCATTTTGTTGCTTCCGAGTTTGGATAATTAAGAATAAAACTGCCATAAGCATTTGTGTGCAATTTTTGTGTGTGACCTTTCAAGTCACTGGGTACAGTATTAAGGAGCACAACTGGCCCATGAAGTTTGGAAGCTCAGCAAGAGCTCCAGGACATGGGCCCCTTGCTACTCTCCAGGGTGGAGAGCATGACCCTGTCAGTGGAGTGGACCAGCAGGGTGCCGTATGGGCCAGTGAGGACACCGGGGCCTCCCATCCGCAAAGGCGGCTTTTCCCTGAAGCAGGAGGGCGACGGCAAAGTGCTGCCTCTACAGGAGAAGGCAAGTCATGTCTAGTGGTCCAGTTTGACGGGGGCAGAAGGGAAGACAGGTCCTGGCCCTGCCCCGACCCCGGAGAGAGCGTGACAGACAGAACAGAGGGCAGAAAAAGTTTGCCTTTTCCAATTAAGCACAAACATTTTCTCCCCAGGGGTAGCCGGGTCCAGCACTTACCTTTCTGTTTGTTCTCTCAATAAAAGGCCTTTTTACCTGCAATGATTATCTGCCACAAGGAGACCACAGTTAACGAGAGAATGTGTATTTCTAGCCATCAGAAAACTGTTTTCTAACAAGTAAAAATATAATTAACATTCCCTAGCTCTCTCCTCCATGGAGATTTTTTTCCTCCTCACTTTCTACAAATTCAGAGGAAAAAAAGACTAGGAATGTGTTATGGGTTGAAATGTATCCCACCTATGACCCAGCAATAGCACTGCTAGGGATTTACCCAAGGGATACAGAAGTGCTGATGCGTAGGTGCACATGTACCCCAATGTTCATAGCAGCACTGTCAAAAATAGCCAAATCATGAAAAAAGCCTAAATGTCCATCACCTGATGAATGGATCAAGAAGATGTGGTATATATACACAATGGAGTACTACATGGCAATGAGAAAGAATGAAATCTGGCCATTTGTAGCAAAGTGGATGGACCTCGAGGGTTTCATGCTAAGCGAAATAAGTCAGGCAGAGAAGAACAGATACCATATGTTTGCACTCATAGGTCTAACAGGAGAAACCTAACAGAGGGCCATAGGGAGGGGAAAGGAGAAAGAGAGTGGGGAGAGAGAGGGATACAAACCATGAGAGACTATTGAATACTGAAAATGAACCATGGACTGAAGGGGGAAGGGGAGGAAGGGAAGGGAGTGATGGTCATGGAAGGGGGGCACTTGTGGGGAGAAGCACTGAGTGTTATATGGAAACCAATTTGACAATAAACTATTAAAAAAAAAAAAAGAAAAAGAAACGTATCCCACCAAAAAGATACGGTGAAATCCTAACCCCAGGAATTGAAAATGTGATGGTGTTCAGAAACAGGGTCCTGCAGATGCAGTTAGTTAAGATGAAGGCACACTGGAGCAGGGTGGCTGGTGTCCTTATAAGAAGAAGAAACCCAGAGATGCACACAGAGGAGAAGGCCACAGTGAGGGCAGAGGCAGAGATCAGAGTCATTCGATGGCAAGCCAAGGACACCAAGGACCGGGAGCATAAAAGAGGCAAGGGAAGAGTCTACACAGTCTTAGAGGATCACGGCCCTGCTGACACCTTGATATTAGACGTCCAGCCCCCAGGACTGTGAGCAAACATCGGTTGTTGGAAGCCGCCTAGTTGTGGCACCTCCTGACAGCAGCCCTAGCAAACTAACACGGAGCAGAACCGGCCAGCTGCTCACCATGCAGACAAAGTGCCTGGCGCTCTGGAAGGTGCAAGGACTTACCTGAGGCCGCCAACAAGTGGGAGGCAGAGACGACACTTGAATCAAGTCCCACGGCTCAGAGGCCAGTGTTCATTTCACAGCATGATTCACCCTCTGCGTGTCTGGGGGTCTCCGCTGGTCCACCATGCTCCCATCTGGACACTGACCACTCTGGGCTCAGCGCCTGCGCAGCAGGTACAAGGAGACCGGAAGTGTGCCCTGGGTGTAGGCCACTTCCGAAGCCAAGCTGGGGAAGAATGTGTGTGATGAGTGAGGAAGGGGGCAGATCAAGAAAAGGGGTTAATACTGGTTAAGCTGAGTGCCAGGTGTCCCGCAGCTTCTCACTTGCTTCCCACACAACTCTTCGGTGCAGGTATCATCAGCCTCACTCTTCAGAGCAGGCACTGGGTCTCAGAGATGCTAAGTAACTCTCCCCAAAGCACACAGCTGCTGGAGATTCGAATCCAAACTCCTCAAACCCTACATGCTCTGAGTACTTCGGTCTCTTCCCAGTGGTCTCACTGCCATCCATTGGCCAACAGCTGCCAAGTAGGTTCTGCAGCCCCAGCATCTGGTCTCCATCTTCCTCTCTCAGGGGCATCTCAGATTCAGCATGTCCAAAATTTAATTCATCAGCTTCCAGTGAAAGTCTGGCACTCCCATCCACCGACCCCACCCCCTTAGCGCCTGGCAGCCACCCCTGACTCGTGTCCCAGCCACCTCGGCCCACAGCCCACAAGTCACCATTTCCTAGTCACGCATCCTCTGTCTCCACTGCTTCCAGACCGGCCGAGCCGGCCATCAGCTCACTCTTGGGTGACAGTCCTCCCACTGGACCGTCTGCTTTCAACCTTTCCCCTCTGCCGCCTAGTTTTCCCTCTCCAGCAGCAAGGGATTTCTTGAAGCACAACCCTCATCGGGACTATCCTGATTAAAACTCTTCAAAGGTAATTGCAAATTCTTATGTGCCATTCACTGTATAAGACCTTCACATAGAGTGACTCATTCAATCCTAAAAACCACCCTGTGATATGAAACAGGCACTGCATTGTTCTCCTTTGACAGATGAGAAAACTGGAGCACTGGGGGTTTAGGAACTTGCCCATCATCTTGCAGCTAGTAAGTGGCTGAGCCAGGATTTAAATTCCCTTGTGCTCTTGGGCACCTGGGTGGCTCAGGCAGCTAAATACTCAACTCTTGATTTCAGCTCAGGTCTTGATCTCAGGGTCATGAGTTCAAGTCCCACATTGGGCTCTACAATGGGCATGGAGACTACTTAAATAAATAAAAATAAAAAATAAATAAATTCCCTTGTGTTTTTAGGATAAAGTCCAAAATCCTTCTCCTGGCCTACAAGGGCCTGTAGGGCCTCACCCCTACCTCCACCTTTCCATCCCATCTCACCCCACCCTCTCACTCAAGTTCAAAACAAGGACTGGGTTGCTGCTGTTGTTTTTAACTATTCAAGATCTCTAAGGTTCTTCCTACCTCAGGGCCTTTGCATGTACTGTTTCTTCTGCGTGGAACGTGGCTGACCCCGTTCTTCACCTGGTTGACTTCTCCTTCAGATCTAATTGTTGCTTTGTCAGAAGCACAAAGCTCTTTCTCTGAGCCCCCCAACCAACTTAAGGAGCATCTCCTTTTATGCTTTGTCACCTGAACATTTTCTTTGTGCTACTTCTCATAGTCATAATTACTTACATAATGTGATGCTTAATGTCTGTCCCCTCCCTGCTTCCCAACAGACAAGCTCTGTGAGGGCAGAGTCTATCTGCCTTGATTTTCCAGATTGCCTGGAAATTCGTAGCTGTTCAATAAGTAGTAGCAGATTGAAAGAACAAATGAAAGAATGAGTGCAAGAATCAATGAATGACCGTGCTGTGGGTCTTCAGCTGTCTATCCACCCAAAAGGCACATTTCCAGACGCAACCCCTTTCTCTGGCGAGAGCTTCTCAAGCTTGTACTGTGCACGCAAATCACTTGGCCATCTTTTTAAAATGCAGACTCTGATTCAGAAGGCCCAAGTAGGACCCGAGAGTCTGCATTTCTAGTAAGTTCCAGTGACGCTGACACTTTGCTGGTCCAGGGACACCACTTTGAACAGCAAATATTTAAATAATCTCTCACCTCACTATCTCTATTTTCTTTAATGTTTATTTATTTGTGAGAGAGAGAGAGACAGAGCACAAGCAGGAAAGGGCAAAGAGAGGGAGACACAGGATCTGAAGCAGCCTCTGGGCTCTGAGCTGTCAGCACAGAGCCCGACGTGGGGCTGCAACCCATGAAACCATGAGATCGTGACCTGAGCCAGACACTTAACTGAGCCACCCAGGAGCCCCTCAGTTTCTCTTTAGTGAGTAAGTCTTTCCGATCTCTTCCCTTCCAAGATGGCACTTGAGTATTGAAAGGGAGCTTTATGTGAACTTTTGCCCCTGGGGAGTGGCAACGGAGGGTGGAAGTGAGTGGAGAGCCAGGCCTGAGCCAGCACTGACACAGGCATTACGTGGTCCACTGGAGATGCCTGCTCAGGCCTGTTAGCTTCTGTAACAAATAAGCCCCCAAATTTCAAGGGCTTCAACTTTCCTCATTTGCTCACAGAATAGTGCAATGAGGCAGTTCCTCGTCTATGGGGACCTTTCCTCCATGTAATGATCCAGGGACCCAGGCCCATCCCATCTTTGGCTCTGCCAGCCTCTTGGACCACCAGGGGCTTCTTCTAGCCCCTGGAAGAATAGAGAGAAGTTCCCACTCACTTCTTACAAGCTACCACTCAGGAGTGACACACATGACTTCACTCACATTCTGTGGGTGAGGACTTGTCAGCAGCCAGACACAGATGCAATCTGGGCAGCCACCTCCTAGCAGAAGCGCCACACTGCGGGAGGGTGAGCATGAATGGCTGGTGGTGGAACACCAGCTGTGCCTCTCACCCAGCCTGCTCCCAGACACTCTGTCAGCAGTTCCTAAGTCTGTGATCTGGCCTCCATCCGACATCGGAGCTGGTGTCTTCTCAGAGTAGCTCTAGCCCCTCCTTAACTGGTACCGCACTGCAGCACCGTATGGCTCCAGGCAGCCCCTGGCAGAAGCCTTTGCTACAGTCCCCCAGCCTCTCCCCACAGCTGCCTTGTGACAGGCTTTTGGCTTGAACCCTCGGCCTGACCTCACCTTGCTGCTCCCTTTACCCTTTCAGGGCCTTTCTACACAGCTATCTCCTCCTGGCACCCCAGACAGGAAGCTGAGCAGAAGCCTCCTAAAGGGGGGCTCCATGCCCTCCAGCCCATCTCCAGGCCAAGGAGGGCAGGTTCTGCATGATGCATGGGCCTCCATACTTACCTGTCCTCTGTTTCTTGTCTCCCTCCTACAAGCTACTGGGCCAGGTAGAGAACAGTCCCTCCTTTCCTTTTCCTGTCTTGTTGGGGCTCTCCCTCTGATAGAAGCCATGAGTTCCCAAGCGGCATCCCCTTTGCTGGACCCGGATCCCCAATCCCCAGATCTTGGGAGCGTTGGCTGCTAAGGGTAATAGTGTCCCCTTCCTTGGAGCCTTGCCTCTGACGGGATCTGCCTCACCTTTGCAATTACTCTTCCTCCCCGATCAGTGACATCCAGTGGCCACTGACTAATTGGCATGGGGTACAAATGCCAGCCCCTTGTCTCAAGTGGGGACCAACTCGGTGATACAATTCATGTTACTGAGCCCCTCGTGGGGTTTGGCTGAGGCCTGGCCTCACTCCTTCCCTCCAAGAACACCCTGCCATAAATGGCTCTTACCAGAGGCCCCATCTCAGGTTCTGATTCGAGAACCCCTGGCCTAACACACTGCCTTGCACCAAACCTGCCTCTTCTTTCTCAAGGCACCTGCCACCTTCTCTTGCCAGAGCCATAATGGCAAACAGGATGCAGGAAAAGAGAAGTCAGTGTACAGCTAACAGAACATGTTTTGGGAAGTGCAATGAAAGTATCACACAAAGGACACTGGAGAGTTTGAGCACCATGTTGTCTGTCAAAACGCTTGCTAGCAACCCTAGCATGGCCCCGGAGCTCTGCCTCTTGGAGGCAGGCCGCCCACCAAACCAGGGAGGTCTTGTGGCAGATTCCACGGACACAGTGCTCCGAGTTCAATAGCAGGGCTTAGTCCCAGATCCCATCTGGCCTCATCCTGGCCTTCCCAAAGCAAAGCCCACTCCTTGTTACTATATTAGCATGCGGGAGAACAGACATGCAATGGGAACAGATAAGAACCCGAGAGAAGAGAGAGCATCATCTTCTGACAGGTCTGAACCCCTCTTTCTCTGGCCCATCAGGAAACCCACACCCTGTCTTCAGCCCTATTGGCTGGCCCTGTCCTGGGACCAACCATCTACAAAGGAAGTGCTTTCAGGGCTTGGTGCCCATGGAGCCAAGTGGAAGGTGACAAGGGGACAGTGACAGGAGCACCCCTCGGCCAGCAGCAATGGGGAAGGTAAAAGGAGAGGGTTAAGAGCCTGGCAGTCCACACAAACACCTTCCAGCTGCACCCCTTTCAATTTCTTTTCTGTGAATTTAAATGCATTCTGTCACAGTGAGTTATGTCACCCGGAGGAAATGCCCAACTCGGCGACGTTTTTAAAGATTATTTTTTAGATCACCTATCACTATCCATTTGAGGAACGATTGTTCAATCTGAAAAAATAAATTCAAAACTGTCCCTATCTAAGCAAGATGGAAAAATAACTTTTGCTATTCTTTCCTTTTCTTTCTTTTTATTTATTTTTTTTTTAAAGAAGGCTTATTTCTGAAGGACAGGTTTGAAAATCTGTTTTCACCTTGACTTTCTGGCTGGATTTGAGTTGGTAAGAGGAATATCATCCCTTGTCATACAAATAAACAAATGAATGTACAACCAGCTGTGTGACCTCAAGCAATTCACCTAACCTCTCTGAGCCTTGGTTTTCTCATTTACAGCACAAGGGGATCACTCCTATCATAGTTCATCATAAATTACACATTGGGCAATTCTCATGAGCGGGATCAGGAGGCCTTCAGAAAAACCACTTGCATAAGTCACATCACATAAGATTTATTTACTTCTAGGACAGCAAGACCCATTTGATTTAGCTTGCATCCATTTTGGGGGGGTCTTTCTGACATTCTTAAAACAACCGGTAGTAATTATTTCTCTAACTAAATTAAATCCTATAGGGATGACTTTATTCTTAACTATACTTACTTTGAAAGTCATTTACTGCTTAGTAGTATTTCGTTTCTAGAACTGCCTTCAGGTGCCATTTTACAAATGTGGGTGGAATAAAACCTGGTTTGTGGGGGAAAACAACAAAGAACAAAAGGTTGTCAACCTACTGGGTGTTACTTTCTTTGGGACTCATCTCCCTTTGAAGATCCAAGAGAAATGTGGACTCTCCTCCCCAGCGAAATGCAGACCCTTTCCAAACTCTGGATGTAACTTCGGGACGGGAAGGACGAGGGGACGGTCAGCCCCAGCAGCCATCCTCAGAGCGGGGCTCAGACACCAAAATGTTTCTGAGGCCCCAGGCAATTCTTCAGGTCCACAGTTCCACATCCTCAATCAATGCAGAAAAATAGCCAGAAGCCACTCAGTGCCCGAGATTTTAACATGAATTCTCTTGATAAATAAATCTCTTAATGAAATACAAGCAATTAAGCTAAAAGTCCTATCAAATGCAGCCTGTCACTCAGCAGCCTGACACTTAATTGAATTTCTTTTTCCATCCCCTGGCTCCTTTTCCCTGATAAACAAATTCATTCACTGCAGATCAAGTTTCCCTAACCTAGAAACCAGTGATAGTCAATCAACTAATTGACACAACAAAGACTTGTATTAAAAAAAAAAAAAAGTTCCCCTAATTAAAGTGGGAATGGAATTGTAGAATACTCTGGTGCCTTATATTAATTACTCTGTGGTTAACCCTCTCCCTCCTCCCCAGGGACCTGGTAGCAGCCAGGAGAATGAGGGAGCCTAGACCCAGAAACAAGTCCAAGTTCCAGCTTCATCCTAAGTACGCTGTGTGACCTCCAGAGGTCACTTCCCCTCTCTGTTTCCATGAGCTGCAACAGAAGGGATAGAAGGGTGACTTCCAAAGCTGCTTCCCGCTGTCTCCCATTTTATGATCCAGACGACAGTCTCATAGCAGAGTCTTCTCTCCGTGGTTGCAGGTTAGCCAGAAGTCTTGAACTGAAAATAGAGTCCATGTTCATTGGGCTCCTTCGGCCTCTGCCTGGCAAAAGCAGCAGCCCCTGAATGCGTGCACCCCTCTCCCTGTGCATCCACCCACATATCCCCAGCCACACGCCTTACACGCATATCTATACCACATCTCCCTGCAGCACACTCCTTCATATCATACATGCACGCACACACACACCCCCTACATCAAGACCAGGAGTACACACACACTGATATGCATATGAAACACACACATCTAGACATGCGGCCCTCTAGAGACGAGATGCCCTCAGAGCCTGGTGCCCACCTCCTTCTCCCTCACCCCAGTGCACACACACACACACATGTAGCCCCAGACCCTTTTAGAGCAAATCCCCCTCAAAGAGGCCATGCACACATGCATTTACACACTAATGCACACACACACACACACACACACACACACACACACACACACCCATCCATAAATGTGAGTGGGGGCCAAATGGGAGCAGGTTTCAGCTTTGGCCAGGGGAGCCCCCAGGACCTCAGAAACCTGGCAACTGACCCCACAGGATTTTCCAGGACTATCTGGGTTCTAAAGTTTCTTTGATTTAACTAAGAGCTGCCAAGTGCCTTCCCGATGCCAGGCGCTGTGGGGAGAGCAGTGAGCAGACAGACACCGAGCCCAGACCCAGCAGCTAGTTGTGAGGGTCCTGTCTGTGGGCTCTGCCACCCCCAAGAATCTAGTTTAGAGGTAGCTTTCTCATAACATCACGGTCAAGGTGGTCTTCAAGGTAGGCCTTGCAGTGGGAAGGCCCAAGAGGGGTTACCAGGCCGAACACAGCAGGAACAAGGACAGGGAGGTGGGAAGAGGGGGTACTGAGTGCCATGCAGAGGCGTGGGCAGCCCAGCTCACTGTCTTCGGGGCTTGGGCAAGTCACTTAGTATCTCTGAGCTTCAATTCCTCATCTGTAGCATGGGGACAAGGCTTTGGCACCAGAGAAGGACCATCCATTCACTCGACAAATCGAGACAGAGCAGCCACTCTGTGCCAGGCACTGTTCTAGGCACTGGGGCTTGCTGTGAAGACAGAGGAGATGATGGATGCCAGCTCTTGATGCCATGTCTGCACACACCAGGCACCGGTTTGGCAGGGCCCCCAGGGACGCAAAGGGAGGGGAGTGAGTGGGCGGTCCTTTCAACTGGGTGTCAATGGGAAGACTGGGCTCTGGAATAAATGGGGGCCTTGGGTCCCCTGCAGCACGGAGGCCAGCAGGGAGCCAGAGGGTGGCAGGGGCAGAGGCGGAGGCTGGGAGGCCAGCTTGGAGGGGGTCATGGGAGCGGTTGGTAACATAGCCCCCAGACTCAGGCTGCATCTCCAGGTAAGAGACAATGCCTCAGCCCCAAACCCTGCCTCCCAACCCCCGTATCTCACGGGGACCCCCTCCAGGGCAGGGGCCTGGCTTCCCTTGCGGGGTGGGGACGAGGGGCACATTTCCCTCCCCCTCAGGCACAGAACGCAGCTCTTGGCACCTCATCCTTCTGTTGAGCTCATCTCCCTGTCTCTGTTTTCATGTTTTCCTCTCTCACGCTGGCTGTGTGGAGCACATCTCTCAGAAAATACTTGCTTTTGAAAGTTGTTGCCATAACAACCACTTCATTACACGCCAGGCCCAGTATCTCAGAAATGCAGAATCTTTCCTTAAAAGCGTGCGCTGCACATCAAAGGGGGATAGGAGCTCATTATTTTTACATTATTTTGCAGGCAAATAGATATTTTCCAATACACATTTCTTTTCTAAGTTGATTTTCTTGTTCAGTGGAAATGCACATTTCTTTCTTAACGCTTTCCTGCCTGCAGGGTTCAGGGCCTAAAAACCTAAGTTCCTCAAAGCTGGAGGGAGCAGGCATTTCTTTACCAGGAAAGCCTTCCCTCAGCCCCCAACGCTGTAGGCTCCTGAAGGATGGTTTCCTCTAATTCACAATTTAACTACACTCAGAAATTCTAGAAAAGGTAGAAATTCTCAGTGTAGCACACATACACCTTCATTGATGTGACTTGATTTAAACCAAGATCTCATAACAAGTGAAGCTAATTAAAGATCCAAATCAAAACCAAAGCAAACCAACAAAAAATCTTAACCATTTGGGGTGAAGGTGTGTTCTGGGATTTTGTTTTCTAAGCCAGAAGGCAGTGTCAGATGTAAAAGGTCCCTTCAAGTGAATGCCAGCCTGTGTCTGCCCATCACCGGCACGTAAGCCCACGATTATTCTCTGTTTGGCTCACTGCTTATCACCGGCCCTGGAACAGTGCGGGGCCCACGGGCACTCAGTAAATGTTCTCTGAATGGACTAATGAATGAATGTGTTATGAACACTACATCTTATCACAATCCTGCAAAGAATTATCATCCCCATTGTACAGATGAAGAGCGTGAGGTCAAAGAAGTTAGTACAATGATAATATTGAGTCATAATTACAGCTGACACTTTGTACTTTCTATGGAAACATAACATGCAGACAGAAAAGGGCATCCATGTGGAGCACACATCTCGTTTCATAAACTGAACACCCCTGAGGAACCAACATCTAGATTAGGAAGCAAAACATTTGGCAGGAGGACTGAGACTCTGGTGACCTTATTTACAATCTACTAAGTTGCTGCATGTTTGTTTTATGTGGGTTCCTGCATCAACTTTACAACTACACCTCATAGCCATGATCATGAACTCTAATATCATAGATTAGTTTTGCCTGTTTTTGTGACTGCTGTAGATAGAGCCACACAGTGGGTCCCCTTCTGTGCCTGGCTTCCTTTCTTCATCACGACGTTTTTGAGATTCGTCCATGTTGTGGCCTATAGTTGACCATCATTCACCTCTCTGCTAATAGCAGCTTATTTGTTTTTTTTAATATATATATTTTTAATGTTTATTTTGAGAGAGCAAGAGAGCAAGTGCGTGCAAGTGGGGGATGGGCAGAGAGAGAAGGAGACAGAGGATCCAAAGCGCCTCCAGGCTGACAGCAGAGAGCCTGATGCAGGGCTCAAACTCATGAACCTGGAGATCATGACCTGAGCTGAAGTCAGATGCTTAACCAACTGAGCCACCCAGGTGCACATAATTCTAGTTAATTTGCAATGAGCATTTACTATGTGCCCCATAAGCTCCTGTGATCCTCCCGACATTCTGAGATAAAGCCTTTAAGTGATTTGCCCGCAGTCCCACAGACAGTGAGTGGGACTTTATGGCTCCAAACTGCTGCTGTTGTCAAGAACATGTTTCCTGGATGACTCAAGGCTATCGCTAAGAGAAGCACGGTCAGTCGTGAGCTACGCCAGGAGTGAGTGGAGAGTTTTTTGCTCCCACACCAAACAGACCAGCATGCTCCGTCCCAGCCTCTTGTGACTGCTTTTATGTTTCTCCAGTTCCTGACTTGTCCAGGTCTCAGCTGTTCCCACCTGCTGGTACGAATGTGCTTGCCAACAGTCGCACCATGACTCTTCTATTATTTCTAATCCACCATGACCAGGAAGCCAAAAATATTAGGGTTACTACAATTGTGTGCAATACAAGAGATAATGGCTAGGAACAATGACTGAGTTGACAGCCAGTGGGCTTACTGTGCTGTGATACAATAATCTGTGATTGCTGTGCTTGTTTGCTCCCTAGGTCCACAGTCGTGAAGTTTCTCGATCTCCAAGTCCCATTCTAATCGTTTTCCCCCTTCTGACTGCTTCCATAAAAAGTCTTCGGTTGGGTCCCAGGGCTTCATTCTCATCATATTTCTGTAGCTCGTGCTGACGGTCAGTACCCGACAAGCTAGCTCGGGTTGCTGTAGTCCTGAAACCCCACAAGACAAGGGAACTGAAAGGAACAAAGTCCTTTGCAGCTCTCAGAACTAAGGCAGTGACCCCTGGGAGGGACCGGCTTCCCTCCATGCCCGGCTCCATGGCAGAGCTGGTGTCCTGTTATCCTGGGGTGTCCCGGGCTGCTCTGACTCCGCCCTCCTGGGGGGCTCCCTCCCTCTTGCTGCAAGGTGAGCGGTATGCCTGCCTGACGCTGGGCTTGCACTGGGTGCTAGGGACACTAACACAAGCAGGACGGGACCCAGTCAGCCTCTTCCCCCGCAGCTCCCCCATGCCTAGGCCCCCAGACGCCCAGGCCTGGGTAGCAGGGCCCTGCGCTCGCTCCTCACCCCAGCCCGTCTGCCCTCCCTCAGAGCACTCGCTTACCTCCACTGGGCACTTGTTAGCTCTCAGTATTTATTTAACAAAAAAACCTAAACTTTACTGCCTGCCTTAGTCCTCTTGCAAGAAGCCAATTTTGTGCCTATTAACCAATTCATTTCCATTTTCCTGGAAAATTCATGTCTGCTCTCTGGATTTTCTTCTGAACCATTTTTAGTATCTTTCTGGTTCCTTCAGTAATTAATGGGTTAAAAAAAATCCTTGACATTGGTTAAAAAAAAAGAGAATTCTATCCCTTTGGGCTTTCAGTGAGCACGAACACTCTGTTTTCCTGGTTTCACGCTCCCCTAAATCCTAGGCCTGACACCAGAGTGTCTCCCTTCACGGATAGAACAGCCATTTGCTTGTTTTCTGACACTTTTTCCCGCAGCCCTGATGGCTGTGCTGTACAAAGCCACTCCACCCTGAGCCCATAGCTCACATTTGGCAACTGTGTCCCTTTAATGGATGCACACGTGTCTATTGTGAGTACAAACATAATGGTTTCCATGGAAACGTGGTCACAATGACTAATTAGACAAAAGAGGGTGTTTTTCAAAGCCTTGAAAGACATCGTGGATGTAATAAACGAACATCATCTTATTCAACTGATGTATTCCTTCTCATTTCTCCCTAGAAACATCAATAAATGGTCCCTGGTGACTTGACCTCAGATTGGAGTTGGACTCTCTAGCCACTGGTCAGAGCCTGCCAGATTCTCAACCGCAGGATTCTGATCCTGGCATACAGTCCAGAAACAGCCACTCATCCTGTGCCAGCATTTCCAGACTGGGCCATCCCACTCCCCTCCTACCTACGCACTCTCATGATGGCCATTTAGGGACCAGGGATGGCCTTTGAGGACCTCAACCTATCCCTTCATCACACCAGCCTGACCCAGCCCTCTGCTGCACCCCCAGGGTCTCCCTGAAATTTACTAATTTCAGGATGTTGGATGTGACTTTTATTGCTGCCTCCCCCCCAGCAAAGCTGGGGGCAGTGAGTATTAGCTGTCCTACAACATTTCAAAGAAAAGTAATCCTTCTCCTCAGGGAGGTGTAGCCTAGCATAATGTACCAACAAAATCTCAGAAGTGAGAGAACAAACAGCCCCATGTATTTTTTTCCAAAGACTACACAAACCTGCCTCGGATAATGCTGAGGGATGAGTCCAAAAGTCACACTACATAACAGCAAAATAATACCTGGATAGAAATGCCTGAGCACAAATAAGAAATAGATGGCAACCATGCAAACATACCCAACCAACACCCCAAGAAAAAGAGTCACACAAAGGCAAAGAATCCAGTCTAGAAGAAAATATAACCCCAAATCCAGAAGAAAATTTCACATAAGTGCTCTCTGCTACAAAACTACATAATAAGAATACGAATATTTTATAGGCATAAATTCTCAAGACCAAATCTAACAGAAGAGATGACAGCAGAGGACAGAGGCCATCAAAATCTGGAAGATAAAACATAAATGGATGAGTGGTAACCAGCTCAGGAAAAGAAAAAACTGAGACCTATGTGTGGGGTCTGCAGGGTGGGGAAACCAGCAAAGAGAAAACGGACTTGAGCCACAAGATTCTGAATCGACCAGAATGCCACGGAAAGCTGAGGGACTGTGATACTGAAACAGGAGTGACCAAGAGTCAGTATGACGAACACCTGGAATGCCAGCCTCCTTTCCTGACTGTGCAAAGCTAGATGATGCCTCCTACTCAGGAACTGACTCCCTTGGGAAGTTTGAAGCCAGAGGCTCAAAAATAAACACCAGTCACTGCAAACGGAGGGGGTGAGGTGCTGTAACAGAAACACCAGAATGAAGTGCAAGTGTGCGCACTAAACAATGGAAGACAGGCGTCCTTTCCCAGCTCAGCCCCAGAACAGGCCGGTGCCCTGCTGCGGGGGAGCAAACAACTCCTCCAGCCCAGAAGAAACCAGCCACACGGAAAAGACTTGGCGCTATCAATATTTGAGGGTCCTAGAGGCCCACCTTGCCCCCTGCCCCTTTACCCCAAAGTGAAGCCCGCCAGCCAGCAAATTCCTCTCCCCAAACTCACCCAGGGCTTGTAGAATGTAACCCTGCTATTTAGAAATACAAATGTAAGGTTAAAAGAAACAGCTTCAAGAGTTGGAAGAAGTCGGCAAGAATGAAGAAAGGCAAGAGGGGAGCTGATTTTCCTGGGAAGTGCAATTTAACTTTGTAATCTATGTACACTTATTCTTTCTTTAAATAGAAAATATTTTTTTAAAGGGAAAATTAATTTGAGCAATAAATCTTTAGGTATTTTGGCAGAAACAGCAAACCATCTGCAAAGGAGAAGCATCCGGCTGGATGGGGCTTCTACAGGTGCCAGTCAAAGCCACAAGATCTTGGTGTTTTCGATTAAAAGATGTGTTGTGAGCCAAGTTCATTCTATCCTGCATAGATGTTGTTCAAGTACAAAGGCAAGAGGCAGACACTCGCAAATATTAGCGAACTCGCAGTGTTACGAATCTCTCTTGCAAAAACTACTTGATAATAAAGTCCAACAAATGAAAAGATAAATAAAAAGTAGAAAACTCAGGGAGGGAGAGGAAGACACCATGGCAAAGGACTAAGCCTGAGCAACGAACCCATTTAAAGTTAGGGCTTATACCTGATTAGGTGTATGCCCTAATCAGACTATGATTTCACAGAAATACAAATGTTTTAAAACTTGGCAATATAGAAGTAATACGGCGGGATGAAGGGGGAGGAAGCAGGAGAAGGTTAGTGCCCTGTTCTTTAGAAAACAAGGAGTCCCCCATCTACCTATACTAACAGGTGCACATGTCACTTAACGCAGGATTCTCAGTACGGGGCCGAGGGCGTGGTGGATGATGCATCTGACCACAGATCAGAAGATTTTAAGAACACATGGTTCTTTTTGGGGAAAATGCAAATTAAAGCCACAGTGAAATGCTGCTACATATCTACTAGTACAAACCGATTTTGTAAATTAACAAAGCCCAGTGCTGGAAAGGACCTCTCGTACATTACTGGTGGAGATGCAAAATGTTACCTAGGAAAACCGTTTGGCAGTTTTTCTACACAAACACTTACCATTCAACCCTGCAATCCCATTCCCAGCCGTATTTGCCTGAGACAAAGGAAAGTTTGTGTCCACAGAAACCCTGCCTGCAATTGTTTAGAGCAGCTTTACTCAAATTGACTGAAACTGGAAACAACCCAAAAGTCCTTTAACTGGTGAGCAGATAAACTGTGGTACATCTACACAATGGACTTAGCAACAAAACGAGTGAATTACTGCAACTCACAACATGGTTATTCTCAAATCCATTATGTCAAGTGAACAAAGTCAAAAAGCTACCTTCTGTATGAGTCTTGCGATTTTCTGGAAAAGGTGACACTGTAGGTATAGAAAACAGATGAGTGTTTGCCAAGGGCCAGGTGTGGAAGGAGGGGTTGACTGCAAAGGGACACAGAGATCTGCCAGGGGGGAGGGGGATTTCTGCATCTTGATTGACCATGGGGTGATACGTGACCGTGCATTTGTCAACGCTCCCAGAATGGACTGGATGCTGTTCTGTGAAAAATGGATTAGGGAAGGAATCGAAAAGTTAGTCACAGACTTTTCACAGAATTTGCCCACGTCTTTTGATTTAATGGACAATTTTACGTTGCTCTCTCAAAAATTCCATCATTGGATTAATTGAAGTATTTTATCTTAGAAGAGTATCATTGCTAAATGTGCTTATGATAAAATATATGTATTTTTTTAAGTATACTTATTTTGAGAGGAAGCATGCATATGTGAGCAGGGAGGGGCAGAGAGAGAAGGAGAGAGAGCGTCCTGACTCAAGGCCTGATCTCAAAAAACGTGAGATCATCACCTAAGCCAAGATCAACCACCCAGGCATCCCAGTGGGATCTTGTAGGAACCAATTACATTGGTGATGAAATACTTATTCAAGGTTCAGAAATTCCTTTGGTTTCACTGGTTTCCTTTTCTTCTGTTAATATCAAATAAAATTACATTTAATGACTTTTATTTTGAAAAGCACCCCATTTTATTAAAGTATTTCTATCTACCTCTCCATTCAGAAACTCCACATAGAAATAGGTGTGGGGTTTTTTAAAGTTTATTTATTTATTTTGAAGGAGAATGGATGTGTGGGGGAGGGGCAGAGAGAGAGAGAGAGAGAGAATCCTGACATGGGGCTCACAAACCATGAGATTGTGACCTGAGCCAAAATCAAGAGTTGGACACTAACCCAGTGAGCCACCCAGGCACCCCATTCACAGAGTAACAGTTTGAATGGTGTTTTTTTTTTTAAAATATATATATATATGTGTATACATATATATTTTTTTTCAGAGAGAGAGAGTGCGTGCATGCAAGCAGGGGAGGAGCAGAGAGAGAGAGGAAAATCCCATGCAGGCTCTGTCAGCACAGAGCACGATGTGGGGCTCGAACTCACAAACAGTGAGTTCATGACCTGAGCTGAAACCAAGAGTCGGATGCTTGACTAAGCCACCCAGGCATTCCTGAATGGTGGTTTTCTTTGAGGGTGTTGGGGGGGAGGGTCTTTCATTTACTGTATCTTCTGTGGGTTTTTTCCATATTAAGCATGTTCATTTTTATGAAAACTGTATGTCATTCTCCACCTGCCCCCCGGTGGCAATCATAGCTCTCTTCTCTCTCTAGTATACGTGTCACTCTCTTTACTCTAGAAGTGTTGCCATGCCTGTCCCACCCCCCTTCTGAGTCATGAGGGGCAAGAGTTCTGCTCTGCTCATGCCTGTATCCCTTGGAGGGCCATGGTCCACGCAGTCGGGCCTCAATGCAGTCCGCCAGAACAGAGGAGACCACAGGTAAAGCCAGAGAAGAAATCCTTCGTAAGTGTGAAGAGGAAAAGAAAACTTTTCGATCCTGATCTCAGGTGATAGTTTCCCATCGTCTACTTTCCTACAACATGAGAGAGAAATTAAGGGCGAGAGGCAACACAGCTACCAGCTTAGCTCACATGAACACCAGGAGAGCAGACACAGCTTCCGACTGCCTAACATCTAGCGAAATGTCTCTCCTCCTAGGGACAGACTGAGCCTGGGAGAGAGAGCTGGTGGCTGGGATCCTAGAACTATGAATAAACAAAGAGGACTTAGAATGGGATGGGCCACAGAAGCCTAGAAGACAATAAGGTCCCTCAAGCAGAGACTAATAAACCCTAGAGACTCCTTAGCACTGATGGAAGTCAACGATGGTCATTTGTAAACCATCCTCAAACCCCAGGACATGAGATCGCTTATTATTTCACTGGGGAATGAATTCGAATTCTGTGTCCTGCGGAGCTGGGTATACAAGGTGTTCGAGATAAATCCCTTCGCCAATGAGTGAGCCAAGTCTGCCGCCCAAAGCATCTCAACAGGACTCTATTATTCCTTCTTGGTCCTTAAGTGTCCCCAGCCGCTCCCAAGAAGTGGTGAAACTCTGCTTTTTTGGTGAAAAAATGGCACTCAAAGTAAATCCAACTGCGTATATCAGTAATGGAAGTGAAGAGGAAGGGAAGGCATCGAGGAAAGTGAGGCAGACTCCACACTGAAAAGGAACATCAAATTATACCGCAGTTCGAATCGGTCATGTGAGCGACTTCAAAACATACTCAACAGAGAAGCCAGAAAACGTGACTCGTGAAACTTTTAGCAAGTGTTCCTGTCATGGGCAAAACTGCTTATCAAATGAAAGCTAAGTTCACTCCTTCATTTAATCCTTCGTTTGGGGGCACCTGGCTGGCTCAGTCAGTAGAGCACATGACTCGATCTCTGGGTTGTGAGTTTGAGTCCCACGTTATGAGTAGAAATTACTTAAAAATAAAATCTTTTTTAAAAGTCCTTCATTCGATTCAACCAGTATTACTGATGTCCTATCAGGCCCTGGCTCTGGTCTTGGCCCTGAGGATGTAACCGTGAGCTGAGCAAGGTCCCAGAGTGAAGTTCCATGATCACACCATCAGCAACAAAGTAGAAAGGTCCTTAGCGATCATCTGTTCTGGCCCCTCTTTTTCCAGATGGGGACGCTAAGCCCCCAAAAAAGGAGGAAGCTAGTCAAGACCACAAGGGTCAAAACCAGAGCTAGGACTCAGGGCCTGCTGCTCCCTCCCAGCCTAACACCAGCTCCCACTTTCCTACCCTTTATTATTTTGGCAGAGGTCCCCTGGGCGCTGCTGGGAGCTGCCCCAAGAGGCTCTTTAGAGCTCTTGCAAAACATTTTGTTTTGTATCACACCTGCGATGACAGCTGAGTTAAACTGAATGTTCACAGTCATTACACACAGAAACCTCACACGAGCCTCGTCTACGGGGTTTCAGAATGAATCTGGTTTCCAGACTCTCCTCTCTCCAGCTTATCACATGTCTGTATATGGTAAGCTTCAGAAAATGAGTCTAATAATTAGTCATCTTGGCTTGTTAAAGACAACAGTATGTTCTCTAATTTCACTTTGTTTTTAACAAGAGAGCGATGCCAACGGTAATCTTCACCACGGTTAGAATATGCTTCTCAGTTGGTCCCTGCAGTTAACGGAGACAGCTCTGGTCCCTGCATTGGCGGAGGACTTCCCCGCAGCTCACTCTTTTTTTTTTTTAATATTTTTAAAAATATTTTATTTATTTTTAATACAGAGAGAGACAGAGCATGAGAGAGGGAGGGGCAGAGAGAGAAGGAGACACAGAACCGGAAGCAGGCTCCAGGCTCTGAGCTAGCTGTCAGCACAGAGCCTGACGCGGGGCTCGAACCCACGAACGTGAGATCTGACCTGAGCCGAAGCCGGAGGCTCAACCAACTGAGCCACCCAGGTGCCCCCCCGCGGCTCACTCTTGAACCATGCTGTGACCCACGCCCCCTCCCAGGTGCCCTCCACATGCATTCACATCCCTGACAGCACACTGGACTAGACACTTTGCACGCATCATTATATTTAATCATCTTTGCAAGATAAGCTTTACTGCCCTATTTTGAAGATGAGAAATTTGAGAACCTGAGGGTACTGGTCCCTGCCTACTGTCCAAACCCCACATCCAGCCACTCTCCCCCTTTCTCCTTGCACTCCAGCCATGCCACCTTCTCGCAGTTCCTCAAAGGCAGAGAGGGGTTTTCACCTCAGGGCCTTTGCATGTGCAGAGTCTCCCACCTGAAAAACCCTTCCCCCTTGTTAACTCCTGATCACCTTTCATATCTCAATTCAAGCATAACTTCCTAAGGGAGGAATCCCTCACACCCTCCCCATACTCCTGAACTTCTTCACTCACAGAGCACCCTGAGGAAGTTTCTCCTCCTTCAAAGCAGCTGTTAACAATTTGTAGTTTCATATTTGTGGGATTACTTGCTATTATCTGACCCCCCACAAAAGCATGAACCCTAGAAAGGCAGGGATAGTATCTGTCTTGTCTACCACTATATATCCCTACACCTAGAAATTACATAAAATATGAGTTTAGTTACTATTACTGGATGGAGGATGGACAATGAGCAGTTGAGAAATACTATACAAAATGCAAGGAAAAAAATCCAAAACCTTGTCGTGCATCCAGATAATTGATGAGGCTAAAATGCAAGCCCAAGCCCGCTGACACTAGACCCTACTTACACTGTGTGAACATCTTCTGCTTCTCCCCCCGCCACACACACTCCAGCCCCAAACCCTGACCCTAGAAGGCTGACCCATGGAGCAAAGGTTCTCAAAACTCTCCAAGCCTCCTAACCTTCCTGTCCTAACCTGACACCCCAACCCACACACTTGGAGCTTTAGAGGTGCTGATTCAACGGGTCCAGAAGGGCCCCAAACCTGTTTGCAAGCACCCAGGTAATTGTGAAGGGAGCGTGTCCCAGACCTCCGTTTGAGGATCCCTAGACTAGGGTGAATCCAGAAGGACCCGCACTTGGAGGGTGGGGGGGAGCCGCCACGCCCGCCCCTGCCCAGGCTGCTAACTTGCGGCCAAGCTGCCGCAGAAACTGGGGCCGCGCTGCCCTCTGGCGGCTGTCGAGGCACCGGCGCTGCCAGGCTTCCCGGAGGGCGCCCGCCGCTGGCGCGCCCCACAGCCGCCCAGGTCTGGGTCCCGGCTCTGCCCGGGGCCACAGCACCTGCGTGCGGTCCCTGACTCTCCAAAGACCTTCTGGGGCTTGTTTCCCTTCATAAATGACACACGGTGTTTTCCAAACTTCGGCTGTTGGGTAACACCTTCAGCATTGTGCCTGCCTCAAATGCTACCGAATTGCTTTTACTTATTTTTTTCTTTAAACGTATGTATGTGAAATAATTCATTTAAAAAGAGCAACTCCACAGTAGGTAGGAGAAAAAGTTTCACTTACAATAAATAGGGGCTGGGGAGGGGGATGGGGCAGAAGAGTGGGGGGGGGGGAGAACAAGAATTACCAAATTTTTAAAATAAAAATATTACCATTTTATAACCAAAAATCAACAACGGCTCGCCCAGGTAGTAAAACCATAAAGCTCAGCACAGAAATCATCACAAAATTCAGGATGGGGGTTATTTCTGGGTGAAGCGGGAAGGCTGAATGAGGGGAGCGGTTTCTGGGAAACCCAATGTTCCTTAATCCAGGAAGTAGTTATAATCATGTTAACCTGTATATATGCGCTGTACATATGTTTCTTCAGTATTTATTTATTTAGAGAGAACACAGATGCGAGCAGGGGAGAAGGATGAAGGGAGAGAGAGAGAGAGAGAGAGAGAGAGAGAGAGAGAGAGAGAGAGAGGGAGGGAGAGGGACTCTTAAGCAGGTTCCACACACAGCATGGACCCCAACACAGGGCTCGATCTCATGACCCTGGGATCATGACCTGAGCTGAAATCAAGAGTCGGTCACTCAGTCGACTAAGCCACTCAGGCGTCCTTGTTTTTCTGTATTCTTATCTCACAATAAAATTACTATGGAAATAAAAATCAAGCCGTGAAATGCAAGTTAAGTTACTAACGCACAGGTGAGAATAAGGGATAAAACTGCGCTCTGGGACGCCAGCAGGGAACCTGGGCCTGGAGAAGACAGCAGGCGAGGACCAGGAGCCCCATGAACCGGCTGATCAACGAGGGGCCTCGCCGGGGCCCAGCTCCAGGCGAGGACCAGGAGCCGCATGAACCGGCTGATCAACGAGACGTCAGAGCGAGCAAAGGGCTGCAGCTTCCCCTCCCCGTACTCACATAAATGCTGTTTACAAAGAGCCCACATGCAGTGAAATGCCACAGAAAGGTTAAAAGTGAAAGATTTCCCGATGACTGACAGTGGTGTACACTTAACTGCTTTTTGCCAGACGCCTGCTGAAACGGTTGAAGGAAAAACACAGAAAAACCTATCTGAGTATATAAGCCAGGGAGGAGCCCAGACCACAGGCTAGAAGCCTTCAAGTGAGACGGAATGCTGGGAGGGGCCTCCCCGCAGGGCACTGGCTAGTGCGCCGGGCGAGCTGGGTCCTGCCAGCTCCTTGTGAAACCACCGGCAGCCACAGTGGGAGAGTTTATACTATGGAAATCAGCAGATGCTACACATCGGGGACTTTTTTTTTTTAAAGAACTGGTCATAAACATTTGTTGGACTGGCTGCACCGTAAATCACCAAATAAGAAGAAATAAATCTGTGAGTAAGCTGAAGGGACCCCGGGGCAGCGGTGTCGGCGCCCCACGAATATCCATGGGGCCTTCTGGTGTGTTCTGCCTAACCTCCAGTCTCCACATCTGTTTGTGGTGCCAGAACTGCCCATGCTTGGTAGGTCAGAAGGGCCAAGGAACTTATAAAGCCCCTGATACAGGTGTCAGCCGAAGAGAATCGTGGAAGTTGTTGTATACATGTTCCAGCTCCCTGACCCCTTGGGTGGGGCAATTCTGAATTGCGTTTTCTACCATTCCCCATTATTTCCCCAAAGGCCTTCAGATGCCCACTGAGGCAGCATTTGCATCACACACTTTAACATTTGCATCTTTACTAGTTTCCATATATTTTTCTCTAAGTATAATTTTTACTTGGTTTTCTTATTATTGAAAAATGTGTACATTGGAAGCTTTAGAAAGTACAGAAGACATACCATGACAGTGTTTGTCTCATTCTTTTAAAATATTTTATATGCACACAGCTACATCTCACTTCTCCGCTCGCTACAGGTTCACTTAAAGAAACTACTTGCGTCTGAATCCTTGCCTCAGGCTCTACTTCTGGGGGAAGCCAAGTGAAGACAGAGCTACATCGGCAGCAGGACTCCATGAAATGGACAAGCTCAACGCAGTAAGGAGTAGGCAAGCTAATGCTGCAGGGCCGCTGTCGGGGACCAACGCTTGGTGTTGATGTCACCCCTGAAGAGGTCCGGGAGGGCTGGCTCCTGGCACTGCAGGCTGTAGTCCCACTTCACACCCCCAGCACTGGTGTTAGAATGAGATAGGGCTTGTTCCTGTGGGTGGGTAGAGCAAGGGGGCCCAGCTCACTTTGGGCTGCCAGAGCAAACAGAGAAACCTTGACCACAGAGGTGAAGTCACTGCCATGCAGCATCCCCCCTCAGCTTCAGACAATGCAGCCTCCGAGAAAACAAAGCAAAGGGACAGCAAATCCTATCTGCACTGAGGCTGGTACAGCCTCCTGCAGAGACACAAAGACCTCCCCCACCGCAGCGCCTCCTTCTTTAAAATGAACAGAGAAGCAACAGGGACTCAAGGATGGCCTCAGAGGTCCAAAGCGAGGGGCTTGAGTACTACAACCTTTCATAAATAGTTGTTCCTCAAGAAATAAGAGTAGAACTTAAAGCAAAATTTCCTGAAAGACTTTCCATAGAAAACTGACTGTTCAAGATGGTATGAGACGTTAAGAGAAACTGAGGCTCAGACATACCGAGCTAAATGAAGGTACATGGTCTGTTTTACCTAGAATTTCCTGGACCATGTTGATAGACATGGCGATTCCCCAGGAAAGGGATGCTATCTGCCAGCTCCCTGTAGGACTCGTGTCCCAGCCTCATGAAACAAATACATACAAACAGAAAAGACATTTAATTCAAACATCTGTAAGGAAGTGACTAAAACTGATGACATTCAAGGCCACAAGGAAACCTCAGAGATACTAATGAGCAATCCTCTTTGGTCACATTATCTGACCACAATGCAATAAAAACAAATTAAAAACAAAAGGATAAATGAAAAAAATGAAATCACTTAGAAATTTATTCGTAAATAACTCAAGTCAAGGAAGGGAACAAAACTGCAATTATAGGCCATTCAGAACATAATGACAATCGGCTCTCTGCGCAGGAAAACTCATGAATGTAACTAAACACTGCCTGTAGCTCTAAATGTTTTTGTTATAAAACAAGAAAGACTGAAAGTAAATGAAGCATCCAATTCAAGAAGCTGGAAAATAAGCAACAAGATAAACTCAGGGAGAGAATTAAAAGTTAAGGTAAAAGTTAATGAACTAGAAAACATAAAAATCAGTAGAACTGATAAATCAAAGACTCTGCTCCTTGTAAAGAGCTGTAAGATATCTAGACTTGTAAAAGCCCAATAAAGGGAGGAAAGAGGAACCATGAGAGAGAGAAAGAGTATACAAAATATAAATAAAAAATTAGAAAAGTACAGGAAATTTACCCAAAGGTGCAGAGAAGAGTTTTCAAATTATAAGAGAATGCTAAATACACACAGTACGCTCGTTCACCTAGAATGTTCAGTGGAGAATGCCTGTATATTAGTCTGCTCAGGCTGCATAACAAAATACTGCCGATTGGGTATTTTTATACGTAAGCTTAAACTATAAAAGTTCATTTCCTCACAATTCTGGAGGCTGGAAGTTCAAGATCAAAGTGCTGGCAGGGTTGGTTTCTGGCGGAACCTCTCTTCCTGGCTTGCAGATGGGCCCTTCTCGTCATGTCCTCATATGGCCTCTCCATGCTCCTGTGGAGAGGTATCTCTGGCGTCTCATTCTTTTCTTATCAGGACACCGGTTCTCCTGGATAAGGGCCCCACCCTTATGATCTCATTTAACTTTAATTACTTTCCTAAAAGCCCCTACAAATACCATCACACTGAGGTTAGGGCCTTCACATATGAATTGGGGAGTGGAGGGAAACCAATCCATAACACCATGCTTTTCTAAAAAAATGGGAATTGCCAAGAGAAGTAGAAAACCGTGGAACCAAGTTGAACATGGACACAGAACTATTTCCCAAAAGGGTAGGAGTCAGGGAGTTTAGCAGACAGTTCTTTCAAACTCCCCAATAATGTTCCCAGGCTGTTTACCCAGGAAGCAGAAAAATATAAAAAGTGCTCCAACTCATCTACAAATCTAGCACAGCCGTGACACATAACCCTGACAGAGAGAACCAAAAACTTCACCCAGCCTGGCATCTTAACAAGACCCCGGGTGATTCGTGTGCATGTTAGAGTTTGAGCAGCACTGCACCACACAACACGGACGTTTTCACAATAAAGTTCTCAAGTCAAAGGGGCCAGCAGGAGCCCAGTGGGCCGAGACCAGGACAGCCCTGAGCAAGGAGCAGCCAGCAGAGGGCAGCGTAGGTGAAGACCCGGGGGCCAGAGTCCAGTCTAGCTAGATAGACTGTCCGTGCCCATCTGCTGGACATGCAGGGAGACACTGGGAGCCAGAAATGGAGGAGACAACGCACCCCAGTGCCACATACACATGACGTGAGTTTGGCACGTTTGGGATATCCCTACGTCCTGGAGGATGCTCCCAGAGCAGAGGGCACAGAGCTCACACGGACATGCTAGAGGGTATGAAGAGGCCACTCGGTGAGGCTCAGCGTAAGAAACCCACACCAAAATTCTCTAGGGAGTAGGGACCTCCCTGTTGCCATACAACCATCCTCCGGGATGCTCTGGAAGGGACGCCAGCCCTGGGAGAGAAGCCAGTCTTGATGCAAGATGTCACTCCAAGCTTGTGACTCTAATCCACTAATGGCTCCATCCCACCCCATAATGACGAGTGCTGTCTTGGCTGGCCAAGACACACAACTGTTCATTTTCAGGAAACATTATTCCTGCATGCTCCGTGACCTTCTCTCTTTACGCCTGCATTACCATCTGTCAGTAGCACCTCTCAAGATGGTAAGTGCGGGAGGGTAATGAGCAGAATCTGACCTCACTTGCATTATTGGTCATGTAGGTGCAGACAGGTCGGGGGAAGTGCCGCTTAGGTAGGTGTGTCTGCATCCCTCACTCCCTTCAAGTTTCCATGGTGAACTGTCAGGTCCCAGGCTCAGAGCAGATGCTGGGAGAAGGCTGCAGGCTTGCGGACCATTCAAGATGTCCATTAGAAGCATTACCAAGCCCAGCCTTCACTCTCTCCATAATGGACTAAATGCTGGCTTGCCACACTAATGGGTACTTGGCCAGGAGATAGCTAATGTCCTATTCCTTACTATGTGGATTTCAATGCCGGGTGAAGTGCTTTCATTATCATCTCCATTTGCAGACTTACACATGCCTGAATTACTCAGTGCCTGGGTCAGCCCTGGTCATAAGCATGAACAAGGCTATGGGGCGAAGAACTGAAAAATGCATTGTCAGCATCGCCCATAAACACTGTGCTGGGCTGTGGGGGTATGGAAGAGCAGATGCCAAAGCCCCTGTTAACGCCCAGCAGGGCAGGGTCATACCTCCTCCAATACTGAGTTGCAGGCTTGGAGCAAATGGGCACTCTGTCCCAAAAATGGAATGGAAGTTACAATTTACCAAGGACGCCTTCTCAGCAAAGTACACCAGAAGCTATCCCTAGGGGGATGGGGAGTAATGGGGGAACAGTGAGCACGACTCTATGAGCCCCTCATTCCTCACAGCAACAGGTTGGTTGGAAGCGCTAAAATGCCCAGCATTCTAGAACAAGTGGCTGCCAGACGCAAGCAGCCTTCAGGGAGCACTGACAAGGTGTTTATCCCTCCACTCTAAACTGCAATTTTGGGTTTTCTCCCTTGGAGCTGGAGGGAGTATGTTGTGTGTGTGTGGAGAAAAGGTAAACAAATATTGGTAACAAAGAGACATGGGATGTTCTTAGGACTTTTCTTTTTTTAAGATTTTATTTTTCAGTATGCTCTATACCCAACATGGGGCTCAAGCCCACAACCCTGAGATCAAGAGTCACACATGCCACAGACTGAGCCGGCCAGTTACCTCTTAGGACTCTTGTCGAAGTCCCTATACTCCCCCTCCTGGGGCCACAATAGGGACTGTACCTCTTTGACCATGAGTGTGGTGTGGCCAGGAGACTCAATTTGGACAAGGAAATGTTGGTGGAAGTGACATGTATCATTTCAGTGGAAGTATGAGAATAAGGTAGAAGCAATATTTGAAGAGACAATGGCTGAACATTTTCCAAAATGAATGAAAGACACTAATCCACAGATTCCAGAGGTCTAAAAGTAAAAACAAAGAATAAATTAAAAAAGAGACCCACGTGCCAACATTATAGTGAAACTACAGAAAAGCTAAAGATAAATAAAAGTTCTTTATAAGAGACGTATGAAAACAGATTACCTTCACAACAAGTTAGGGAATAATGGTGGAATTCAGAATTTCCAACCCTAGTGGAAGCTGGAAGAAACGGAACTCTGCTTCAGTGAAAAAAGGAATGTAGCACAACTATACTCCACAAAGTTATCCTTCAAGAAGGCGGATAAGATAAAGACAATTTCAGACAAACACAAAACCAGGAGAGTTCATCAGGAGAACATTCTAAAAGGTACACCTCTAATGCAAACGAAGTGATCCCAGGTGGCAGGTCTGAACTATAAGCAGCAGGAGGACAAGTGTCAACAAACCTGATCTGTGTGAAATGACAACAGCAATGCTGTCTGGGCAACATTTTAAAATTAGACTTAAAACGATAACATGAGAAGTCAGGAGGGAAGTAAATGTAGACAAAGTCCTGTGTTATTTGGGAAAAGGATGAAACTTCTATGAACTTTAAACCTTGATAAGTTATTTATGAATGTTTTAATTTGTAAAGTAACCACTATTGATTAAAGAGTGTGTAACTTACAAAATTGTGGCAGAAATGGAAAGAATTGTTTTTAACTGTCGATCTAAAATGAGGAAGAGAGAAAAATAAACCAAGGAATAGGTCAGGAAGCACAATATAATAGATTTAATCTCAAATGTATCAGGAATTACATTAAACATATAAGTTTAGAAACAGTTAAATGACAAGAGACATGCCACCAACAGCCTTTCCCAAAGCTACCCTGCCTTTTGAAAGTGAGGGACAGCAAGTGGCCTTTCACTGATGACTCAGGCTGCCCACTGTGACCGTTCATGACTGCTCCCCAACATCACACCGTGGACCTCTAGGAGTCAAGGGGAGCTGGCATGCACCCTCTTCACCTTCCCGCGGAGCTGCGGTGGTTTTCTGGCTCTCGCGTGTGCTCTATCTGGCTCTTCTGTGTAACTCTGCTCTCTGTGCCGCTGTCCCTGACAGCTCCTTGTCTCTCTCCTGACCCACCACTCGTGGTCACAGAGCACCGGAAACATGAGTTGTTAAGACTTTGGCTGGCCGAGTTCTGAGGACCAACTCTGGGCAGAGGACAGCTCCATCCTCCTTACCAAGGGCTTTTCCAACAGGGCCGCTGCCTTCTGACTCTGGGAGGTGAGCTACTCTGCCTCAAGAACAATTTCTCATGGAGCCAGAAGCCTTAGAAATTTGCCCTTACAGCCCGCACCACCGGGGCCCACTCAGCCGATTTCAGTCCCACCTGGCGTCCTGCAGGGGACAGAACTCCAAGAAAGCCAAAAAGATGGCCAGTTGCAAATACAACGCCTGCCATGTGGACCCCATCACAAAGCTGGAGGATCCCGAGGCTGCGTGTGTCAACGGAAGCACAGGGGAGGAAGAGGGCAGCCCGCACCCCTGAAAGTTAGCCTTCCTAGTTCAGAGCAGAGCGGAGATGTCCCTCCAGAGGCCCCCCTGCTGCCCCGGTTCTGACGTCTGGAATGTCGACCACACTCACTGCCTTCTCATGTTCATCCTTAAAACTTTTGTTCCCCAAAAGCTTGTTTGTGAAATGACATAAGAGAGTCAGAGAGAGAGAGGCCCATCCCCAATGCCTGACCACCCCCCAGAAGACTCTCAGACCAGGAGGGCAAACCACCAGGAGCAGAAAGGAGCACTTGCCACTTAAATGCCAGAAAGGAGATGCAACTCAGCAGAACAGAAGTGTGCAGAGCGGGCCACCCTCCGACACCTTGTTTTTCACGTAGCAGTTGGAAAAGATCTAAAGGCTGGCAGGACATTGTGCTGGCGAAGATGGGCAAACAGGCACTTTCCTAACACTGGTGAGAAGGCAAGCTGATAAATCTCTGTGGAGGACAATCTGACAGTTGCTGTAAAAATGACCAGTGACACGTGCTCCCGTGTTATCTGTAGCAGTAAAGATCAGTCAGAAATGATCCAAACACCCCTGGCGGGAGGGTTTGAGTAAATGAATTACGGGGCAGCCATATGCAGAAAGAGTGTGCTGCGTGAGGAAGGGTAAGGAAGCACTTTCCTCCTGGCTTAGAAAGGCTGAAACACAGCGTCTAACGCGGACACCGGCGAGTACTTTCTCTAAAAGGCCAGAGAGCAAACATTTTAGGCTTTATGAACCACATGTTCTCAGCCGTTCAGCTCTGCCTTAGTGGCATGGAGGCAGCCACAGACAATATGAAGACAAATAAATAGAGATTCTAATAAAACCACTTATAGAAACTGGTAACCGGCTAGATTTGGCCTGTGGGACATAGTTTGCCAACCCCTGGTTTAACTGATAAAAGCCAAGTCCAGAACATTCTGTATATTATGCTACCATTTTTGCAGAGTTGTGAGAGAGAATGTATGTATGTATGTGCTTATATTTACATAAAATTTCTCTCAAGGATACACGAGAACAGGTGTCCACCTACAAAGCCTTTAATGTCTCCAATCGGATCCTTTCTAAGTCTCTTCCCTAGAAACTTATCAGCTCTTGGGGCGCCAGGGGACTCAGCTGGCTAAGCATCTGACTTGTGATCTCTGCTCAGGTCATGATCTCATGGTCTGTGAGATCAAGCCCCATGTGGGGCCCTGCACTGACCACAGAACCTGCTTGATATTCTCTTTCTCCTCTCTCCTCCCTGACTTGCACTCTCTTGTCTCTCAAAATAAATAAACTTCTAAAAAATCTTAAGAAATAAAGAATGAAAGAAAGAAAGAAAATAAATGATCAGCTCTCCCCAGGGAAGACAACTAGGTAACAGAAAGTCAGGGGAGAGAGACTTTCCTAGAGACACTTTAGTACTTTTTTTTTTTTTCTACATAGAAAGAAAAAAAAGGAAGTAAAAGTTTAATCCTATGGTTTATATTACACCTCACTGTGTCTCATGAACATTTAAAACCGTGTCCCCTTTTTGGGGCATCTGGGTGGCGCAGTCAGTTAAGTGATCGACTTCGCGGATTCAAGCCCCACATCAGGCTCTGTGCTGACTGCTCAGAGCCTGGAGCCTGCTTCGGATTCTGTGTCTCTCTCACTCTCTGCCCCTCCCCCACTTGCAGTCTGTCTCTCTCTCTCTCTTCTCTCTCTCTCTCTCTCTCAAAAATAAGTAAACATTAAAAAAAAAAACTGTCCCCTTTTGCTTTGGAACCCTCCCCTCAGAAAAACCATATACCAACCCAACGCTACCTGTAATTCTAAGAGGATTCACGGATCAAATTCATCTGCTGTTATTTCATACGTGAGAAATTCATGGTAAGAATGGAATGTCCCAAGGGCACCTGGGTAGCTTAGGTGGTTAAGTGTCAGACTTCGACTCAGGTCATGATCTCTTAGTTCATGAGTTCAAGCCCGACATCGGGCTCTCTGCTGTCAGGGCAGAGCCTATGTGGATCCTCTGTCCCTCTGTCCCCCTCTCTCTCTGCCCCTGTACCATCCGTACTCTCCCTCTGTCTCTCTCAAAATAAATAGCTTAAAAAAAGAAAGAAAAGAATGGAATGTCCCCAAACCATAGAGGCAGTAACTGTTAGGGAAGACTGAAATAAAGGGGGAGGCCTCAGAAGGCCACGTAGTTTGTGAAGGTGGATACTCCTGACCCTCCCTTCCCTCCCTCAGGGCACTTTCGCAACAGCTGGTCTCATAGGAGAAAACACCAGAACAGGTCAGACCTTCGCAAGTTCATACTTGTGGCAATTTCAGTCATCTGCCACAGGGCGCTGCCTGCAACCAACCCTTCAGTACCTTTTACATGTAAATATATTATCAGGCCAAAAGATTAAAATACACATTTTTTAAAACAGCAAAAGACAACTCTTCATAAGTTTTTCAGGAGGATATCTTAACTGATAAGTTATTTTTAAGTAATCATAACTTTGCCAACCTTGGGCCCCTCAATTCTTTCTATGAAGTGGGAAATAAAGATTTCTTCTTGCAAAGAAAAGAGGAGGAGGAGAAAGAGGAGGAAGGGAGGAGGAAGTTGTTCTAGTTGTTGGCCTTATAAAGTCCATGATTAGGGGAGCCTGGGTGGCTCAGTCAGTTGAGCGGCCAACTTTAGCTCAGGTCATGATCTCACAGTTAGTGGGTTTGAGCCCTGCATCAGGCTTCGTGCTCTGAGGCTGAAGCCTGCTTCTGATTCTGTGTCTCCCTCTCTCTCTGACCATCCTGTGTGTGTCTCTCTCTCTCAAAAATAAAATTAAAATGTGGAAAAAAAAGTCCATAATTAATAAAGTACATGAATTAGAGAACTGTCATACAGTTCACATAAGAAGGTGATGTGTGGGGCACGTATCTGTAAACTACAGGCCACCAGGATCAAGAAAAAGAAAAAAGAAATTTGGTTTGGGGTGTGAATGAAACAAATTGGTCATGAATTAATCATTGGTGAAGCTGAGTGATAGACAAATTTTACTATTCTCTCCATTTTGATATATATTTGAAGTCTTCCATGCTAAAAATATTTTTAAATATACAAACATATACTAGAACACAATGTAGGATCCTAGATTGGGTCCTGGAAAAGAAAAAGACATGAGTGGAAAACCTGGTAAAATCCAAATAAAGTCTGTAGTTTAGTTACTAGTATGGTACTGATGCAAATTTCTTAGTGTCGCTAAATGTACCATGCTCTTGTAAGACATTAACATTCGGAAAAGCTGAGTGGAGGGAACATATAGGAACTCTCTGTCCTATCTTTGCAAATTTTCTGTAAATCTAAAATGATTTCAAAACAAAAAATGTAAAGTAAATACACATAGAGCAAAGAGCAACACAACAGCCAGGACTGAAGCCCAACCACACTTCTTACTAATGTTAGACCGTGGGGATACCCTTTTCTGTGGTTGTTTCTTCGTCCACAAGGTAGGGATGGCAAACTCCTAGGACAGCGTGGAGGATTAAGGGATGGCACGTAGGATTGCCAGGACGATGTCTGGCACGTAGGAAGCTCCTGACTAATGCTACCTACTAGTAGCAGAAATGGTGGTATTATGCAGCAAAAAGAAAATGTAATGGGGTAAGAGAAACAAGATGAGCAAATGAATTTATAAACTACATATGCAGAGTTAATCAACTGGAAAAAATCATCAATTTTGCATTTAAAATGATAAAACAAAGCTGCTCAATGAAAATAGGCCAGGAAAGGGGTGCCTGGGTGGCTCAGGCAGCTAAGCATCAGACTTCAGCTCAGGTCATGATCTCGTAGTTTGTGAGTTCAAGCCCTGCATCACTCTGTGCTGATAATTTGGGAGCCTGGAGCCTACTTTGGATTCTGTGTGTCTCTCTCTCTACCCCTCGCCTGCTCCACTCTGTCTCTCTGTCTCTCTCAAAAATAAATAAACATTGGGGTGCCTGGGTGGCTCAGTTGGTTAAGCATCCGACTTCGGCTCAGGTCATGATCTCACAGTCTGTGGGTTCGAGCCCTGCGTCGGGCTCTGTGCTGGCAGCTCAGAGCTTGGAGCCTGCTTCGGATTCTGTATCTCCCTCTCTCTCTGCCCCTCCCCGCTCACTCTCTGTTTGTCTCTCAAAATAAAGACACAAAATAAATAAATAAAAATAAACATTAAAAACGTTTTATAAAAAGAAGAAAAAAAGACCAGGAAAGGACATTGTTCAGAAGGATAGAAACAGTAACAAATATGTGCATTAACATTTTTAAAATAGACTCTAAAATAAGAGAAATATTTTTTATATGATTCAAACCAGGCAAAAAGAACAAACAGACCAGGAGATTACAGAAAACTTTATAAATTTGGGGCTCCTGGGTGGCTCGGTCAGTAAAGCATCCGACTTTGGCTCAGCTCCTGATTTCATGGTCTGAGAGTTTGAGACCAGCATCGGGCTCTGCACTGACAGCCTGAGCCTGCTTGGAGCCTCTGTCTCCCGTTCTCTCTACTCCTCCTCTGCTCTCACATACTCGCTCGCTCACTCTCTCTCTCTCAAACATGTACATTAAAGAAAAAAAACTTTGTAAATTCAACAAAGAAAAGAAAGGGGAGGAAGCACCTGGGTGGCCCAGTCAGCTGAGCGTCTGAGTCTTGATTTTGGCTCAGGTCATGATCTCACAGTTCGTCACTTCGAGCCCCGCATTGGGCTCTACACTGAGAGTGCAGAGGCTACTTGGATTCTGTCTCCCTCTCTCTTCCCCTCCCCTGCTTGCTTCTCTCTCTCTCTCAAAATAAATAAAAATACACTTAAAAAAGAAAAAAGGGGGAATCAATAGTGAAAACACAAAATACAGTGGTAGAAATCAATCCCCATGTGTCAATTATCATATAAATGAAAATGAAAAGAGACCTAACCCACCTATTTAAAAGCATTCCATTCACCTCTCTAAATCAAATACGTGTCTATTCTGAGCAGCGCTAACCAATACCTTTAAGCCAAAGACAGAGGTAAATACATGAAATGTACAGGGCTGCCACCACCTCCCGTGTATGTAACAGACAGAACGAGCCAATCACAGCACAATTTCCGGAGCCTGGACGATACCTTCCGAATCTTTCCCCACACAGCGCTCCAGGCACAGAGCCTGAACTCAGCTCTATCTTAACGGAGCTGCCTGTAGGCAATTCCCCCGCTGGCCAGTGACCCTCACGGCCTGACTTGAGGTGTTTCAGGAAAAGTTAATACATGGGCTTAGGAAAAACTCCTGCCTGGACATCAGGGAAGAAAGACCTGGCAAGAAAGGAATGCCTGTTCTGAATTCCTGGGCTGGAGCTCAGCCAGCTGACGGTTCCCTCCCCCCAGTTCTCATTCCTTGCCTCTACTGGGCCAGTCTCCAGAGAACACCTGCTGCAAAGCACACTTTTACTGAGACCATCATAAAAACATCTGCTAGCTGTGCTGGTGACCATAGCACACTGGTGCTGGGCCAGACCCCTGTGGCTGAATCACAGAGGAGAGCCCAGGGCTGGGGAAAAAAAAAGCATTCACGAGCCCCAGGCGGGGGACAAGCTTTCCAGGTACATGCTGAGGATCCCTGGCAAATGGGGAGCCCTCACAGCAGAGCTGTGTCTTAGGGTGAAAGGGGCTCTGGCAGGGCAGTGGGAGGAGAAAATGCAAGGGGAGCTCCCTTCAAGCCAGGAGGCTTGTGGATACTGTCTTACTAAGGCGTGGCCACAACACCGAGGGGCGACTACTTCTATGTCCAATATGCAGACATGAAAAATGAGTCTCCGAGAAGCTAAATCGCCTGCCTCGGTTCACAAAGCTTGTACGTGGCAAGTGGCCTAATGAATTTAAAATTTTTTTGTTTTTTTATTTATTTTTGATACTGAGAGAGACAGAGCATGAGAGGGGGAGGGGCAGAGAGAGAAGGAGACACAGAACCGGAAGCAGGCTCCAGGCTCTGAGCTAGCTGTCAGCACAGAGCCCGACGCGGGGCTCGAACCCATGAATGTGAGATCTGACCTGAGCTGAAGTTGGAGGCTTAACCGACTGAGCCACCCAGGCGCCCCGCAAGTGGCCTAATGAATTTAAACCCGTCCCCAGCAACTCCACTCCTAGGTATATGTAAGTCAGAAACGTGCACACGAGCTCACCAAGAGGTTAGGACAAGTGGTTTATAACAGCTCTACTTATAACAGCCAATGTAGAAACTCCCCATGCCCTTCACAGAATGGGTAACCTGTTCAAAAGTCATACACTGGAACACTATATAGTCACGAGAGCCAACAAATCGTAACCACACAAAGGAACATGGGTAAATATTATGTAATATAAAATTCGGTTTCCACAATGTGTATTGTTTTTTTAATGTTTTATTTATTTTTGATACAGACAGAGACAGAGCATGAGAGGGGGAAGGGCAGAGAGAGAAGGAGACACAGAACCGGAAACAGGCTCCAGGCTCTGAGCTAGCTGTCAGCACAGAGTCTGACGCGGGGCTCAAACCCACGAATGAGATCTGACATGAGCCGAAGTCGGAGGTGTAACCGACTGAGCCACCCAGGCACCCCTCGGTTTCCACAATGTTTAAAAAGAAAAAAAAAAAAGGCAAGCGGTGCCTGGGTAGTTCAGTCGGTTGAGTGGCAACTCTTGATTCTGGCAGAAGTTGAGGTCAAGTCCCGCATCAAGCTCCATGCTCAGACTGGAGCCTGCGTTAGATTCTCTCTCTGCCTTGCCTGTTTCCTCCACTTGTGCTCTGTCTCTCTAAAATTAAAAATAATAGGGGCACCTGGGTGGCTCAGTTGGTTAAGCATCCAACTTTGGCTCAAGTCCTGATCTCACAGTCCATGGGTTCGAGCCCTGCATCAGGCTTTGTGCTGACAGCCCAGAGCCTGGAGCCTGCTTTGGATTCTGTGTCTCCCTCTCTCTCTGCCCCTCCCCTGCTCACTCTCTGTCTCTCTCAAAATAAAATAAAGACATAAAAAAATTTTTTAATAAAAAAAATAATAATAAAAATTTTAAAAGATGCAAAACAGGGGCACCTGGCTGGCTCAGTCAGTTAAGTGTCCAACTTCAGCTTAGATCATGATCTCACAGCTCAGGAGTTTTAGCCCCTTATCAGGCTCTTGTTAGCACAGAGCTGGTTTTGGATCCTCTGTCCCCCCCTTCTCTGTGCCTCTCCCCCACTTACACACACTTGCTCTCTTCTAAAGAGGCAAAATAATCCTATGGTGCTTGAGGTCAGGATGGTGGTTACCCATGGCAGGGTGGAGAGGGGGTGTCTGGGGTGCTGGTCATGTTCTATTTCTCAATGTGGGTGGTGGTTACATGACTGTGTTTACTTTGGGAAGACCCATCCAGCTGTTGTATTTTATGCAAAGTCTTTAAAAACTGAACCCAGGGCACCTGGGTGGCTCAGTAGGTTAAGCGTCCGGCTTCGACTCAGGTCATGATCTCACAGTCGTGGGTTCAAGCCCCACGTCGGGCTCTGTGCTGACAGCTAGCTCAGAGCCTGGAGCCTGCTTCAGATTCTGTGTCTCCTTCTCTCTCTGACCCTCCCCTGCTCATGCTGTCTCTCTCTCTAAAAACTGAACCCATACCTAATGCTCTCCTGCACCACACTTCTCTGGCTGAGATCTCTGAAGCAGGCAATGACACAGAACAGGGCACACTAAACTGTGAGCCTGCAAGTCGAGTGGCTCAAGCTCTGTCCCTGCCCCTACCTGGTAACTTCCCCTTGAGGCATCCCTCTGAAGCATGAATATGAATCCCTCCTCTGCATGGCTTCTTAAGTATGAGAAAGGAATGAGAAAGCGTTTTGTAGTAACAGCATTAAGAGCCCATATTTCCTGAGCCTCAGATGTGCGCCCGTGTTCTCTCCAGCTCCTTCAACCATGTGAAAGGTTGAAGATTCTCCCCATTTTATCATGAGGACTCCAAGGCTCAGAGCAGGGAAGAGACATAGCCAGTAAGAGCCAGGCTTGGATTCACATCCAGGTCCATCTGATCCAAAGTCAGAAGAGCCCTGGAAAGCTTGCCCAATGTCCTGGGGACCAATCACGACATAGGCTTAGTCACACGGTTCTGGATTCCAGAACCCTTCATCCCATTCATTTCCAGCCCAGTTCTGGGAACTCCAGATTTCCTAAGTTCTTCCTCCACCCAGTTGAGCCCAGGCTGCCTGCTGTATCAGCTAGTTGTCATATAATAATGCTGAGTAACAAGCCCGCCCCCCCAACATTCAGCTGCTTGAAACAACATTCTTAGCATGCATCATTTGGAAGTTGACTAATCTAGGTTTACAAAAGGCAGACAAAAAACAGGATATTGGACATGTGGACAATGGGATTAACATACAACAAAAATGGGACACTGCCCCCAGTGCCTGCAGACTATACTTTCTTTTCAGACTCATGGGGAACAATTACAAATTGATTATATGCTTGACCATAAAATAAGTTTCAACAAATTTCAAAGATTTGAAACCACACAGACTGTGTTCCCTGGACACAGGACAATTAAGATAGAAATCAACACTGAAAAAATGACAAGGCTTCCCCCACCCCTCCGGTCCCAGCTGCCCAAGGGCTTTCTCACTGCCACATCACTTCATGGCAGAATGAGACACTTACTGAGCACCTACTGGATACCAGGTCAGGCTGCCTGCTAGGCAGGGTGCAGGGACTCTTTCCGGAGAGGGGACAGACATATTCTCCACCGTGCCTTTCTGAAGATGCACTTGCGACTTGGGCTTTACAGCAGTCTCTGTCAGACTGTCCCATCTGGTGCATACTTTAACCTGGATACCTACAGCGCAGCCTTACTTAACAGACACGTGAAACACCTTCATCCTGAACAGCTATGCTGGTCCACATAGTGAAAAGCTTCATTCTTAGCTCATCTCGCAACTTGGCTTTAATTACTTTGTTTATTATTAAGTAGGCTCCGTGCTGGGCCAACAATGGAGCTGGCTGATAAGTAATAAGTCACCTCTCCCAATCGGTGGAGGTGTTCAAGCAAAGGCCAGACAACTGCTTGATGTAGACGCTTAAGAGAGGGCCTGAAAAATAGAAAAATGTTTCAAGGACTTTCCCAAGACCTAAAAAAACGTCTATGGCCCACTTTACCTGCCACTGCAAAAATACCAATGGCCACCAGGTGGCAACAGAGTCCAGCATCATTGCAAAAGCTCTAAGAGCCCAGCACACAGCTTCTCCTGGAAGTACAAAAACCTAAGTGAAAATATAAACAACTAAAAGTAAAAATAAGATTCCTGGGACGCCTGGGTGGCTCAGTTGGTTACATTTCCAACTTCAGCTCAGGTCATGACCTCACAGTTAGAAAGCTCAAGCCCCACATCAGGGTCTGTGCTGACAGATCAGAGCCTGGAAACTGTTTCCCTCTCTGCCCCTCGCCTGCTCACACTGTCTCTCTCTCAAAAATAAACTTTTTAAAAATTGTAAAAAAAATAGGATTACCACATGATCCATCAACCCCACTTCTGGACATACAACCAAAAGGACTGAAAGCAGGGGACGTCTGGGTGGCTCAGTCGGTTAAGCGTCTGACTTCAGCTCAGGTCATGATCTCACGGTTCGTGGGTTCAAGCCCTGAGTCGGGCTCTGTGCTGACAGCTAGCTCAGAGTCTGGAGTCTGTCTTCACATTCTGTGTGTGTGTCTCTCTCTCTGCCACTCCACTGCTCGCACTGTCTCTCTCTGTCTCTCAAAAATAAAAAAATAAAAAGGATTGAAAGCAGGATCTCGAGATACCTGCACAGCCAGGCTGATAGCATTATTCGCAGAAAGATGAATGGGTAAGTAAAATGTGGTCTATACATGCAGTGAAATATTATTCAGTCTTAAAAAGTAAGAAAATTCTGGGGTGTCTGGGTGGCTCAGTTGACTAAGCATTGGACTTCGACTCAGGTCATGGTTTTGAGTCCAATTTGTGAGTCCAAGCCCTGCATCAGGTTCTGCACTGGTGGTGCGTAGCCTGCCTAGGGTTCTCTCTCTCCTTCTCTTTCTCTGCCCCGTCCCCACTTGTGCTCTCTCTCTCTCTCTCTCTCAAAATAAATAAATGAACTAAAAAAAAGAATTTTTTAAGGAAGGAAATTCTGATGCAAGCCACAACAGGATGAAACTTAAGGATATTATGCGAAGTTAAATCAGCTGTCACAGGCTGTATGATTCCACTTTACACAAGATAAATTTATAGAAACGGAAGGTAGAGTGGTGGTTTCCAGGGACTGGGGAAGGGGCGAATGAGTTAATGGCTAGTTTCAATTTTGGAAGCTGAAAAAATTCTGGATATCTGCTGCATGACAATGTGCATATAGTTAACATGGTTGAACTGTATACTTGCAAAAGGTTAAGATGGTAAACTTTGTTGTGTTTTAAGCCGCAATAAGAAGGGAACAAAACCGAGTCTGGCATGTAGAGGGATCTGGGATTATCAGTCATGAGCAGAGACCGCCTATCAGGTCTTCAGGGTCACTTTAATCCCTGGGTACCTCAGCACAGGTGACGATGGAGGGCATGGTCCAGCCTGGGACAGGGGGCCCTGCATCTGGGAAGAGGGGGGGCATGACTCTGGGAAGGGCCTCTGAGCTCTTGAAGGGGCTGTCTGGGTGACTGGAATGGAAGAAGTAGGGGACTCTAACAAGATGCACATACAACTCTTGGACCACAGACACGTTTTGGTCAGGCCCTATGGTCACATAGCAAAAAGTCAGGTCTTTCGTTTGTCTTGGCAAGAGGACAACTCCACCCCAAGTGGTCCAACATGAGATCCTTAGCTCACGAATGCCCAACAATGGCCAGGGCATCACTGATCCCCCTTGGTTTTCACGTTCATTCAACAAATATTCGTTAAGCACCTACTACGTGCCATCCACTAATCAGTGCTGGGGACAAAGCCGTGAATACGGCAGGTATCATCCAGGCTCTCTTGGACATGACATGTGAATGAGAGTCATACAATAAGCAGGTACAATACAGGTGTCACTGCAACTAGACAGGCCCTTCCCAAGTGGGTGTCCCACTGCCTGAGAAGCAGGCGCGGGTGGTCCAGGGAGCTATCACCATGGAAACCACATTCAGGCTGTCCTGAATCTGCAAGGACAGAGTTGGGGAGTGAGCGAAACTCCAGATGTCCTGGAGACCCAGGAAGAAGACAAGATAGCAATGGCCGCAGACAGCTCATTGATTTTGATCAATGGAACGATTAGTACCTTGAATCCCTACTACGCAAAGTGCAGTCCCCAACTCAGCATCACCTGGGAACGTGTTAGAAACCCAAGCCCTGCCTGAGAGCCTCCTGGACCAAAGTCTGCATTTTAACAGGAGCCTACTGTGATTCAGGCGCAGCGCAGAATCTGGGAAGCACTTATACGCCGTTAGTGGAGGTTGCCTCTGAGGAAAATGGGGGTGTGTGGATGAGAGGGAACTTCCGCGTTCTAATGTATACACTTCTATGTCGTTTGAATGTCATGTGAGGCTTTTAAAAATAGAAAATAGGCAAAAATGTATTAAAAGCATCTTAGAAGACAATTCCCTTTATTAAAGGTGAGATGAAAAATTTAAATAAATGTTGTACTACATATCTCAAACATCATACAGACACCCTGTAGCTAAAGGTTAAGTCCCCACAGGGTCGCACAACGTCCACCTGACCCGCTCCTCCCAGGGGGGCCTGGCCTGCTCCCGACCCCCAGCAGCAACCTCACCATTTTCACATTCGGACTCCTTCGTGCCTGCCATGTGGGCTGCTCACTGCCAAGCCCTGCTCCTCCCCACTGGTGCTGGTCCAGCCCACGCTTGAACCCTCGGCCGTGGCCTCCTGCTCATGAGGGCGGGGACACCTGACCAATGTATCCTGACCATGCAACTGCGCCTGTGTCAACAAACCACCTCCAAACTTAGTGGCACTTAAAACAATACCAGTTTCCTATTTCTCGAGAGTCCGTGGTCAGCAGAGCACTTCTTCCGTCCTGTTCCAGATCAGGCGAGGCTGGACGGCTTAGGATGTTCTTGCTCACACGCCTGTAGTCATCAGGCCATTCCGGCCTCTCTCAACAGGCTTTCCCACAATTCCTCACGCGGCAATTAGGGGATTCCCATTGGGCTCCATGACTCACGTGACCTGCACAGGGCGTGGCTGCCAAGAGCAGTGATTCTTTGAGGGCCATTGATGGAATGCTTTCCAGAAGCCTCTGTTTCTCTGACCACACCCCCGTCCCCGTCTCCTTGACCTCCAGGCCATGTTAGCCAGCAGATACTGAGCCACCATCTGGATCTTGTGAACCCCGGCCTTTCCCTCCCACCTGTCTTCGGGGTACTCGCTCCCTGAACTCGAGTGCTGGGCTCCTCAGCACCTCATCAGCCAACTCCCTCTGGCTTGTCACACGGGCTTAGGAAACACTCCGCCCTGGATCAATCAGGTTGACCAAGTTCCCAGGCCAGCCACGAGCTGCAGACCCCACTGGGGCAATGCATGCCCCCACACTCCCAGTCAAACCGCAGAGATGCCCTCGCACTGACCCTGGCAGCAAGTCCCCCTGGCGCGCACCCCTTGCCCCGGTCTGGACCCCTTGGCCAGGGGCTGCATCCAGCCTCAAGCCTCCCCGTCCTCCTAGCAGGCAGCCTGGCCCCCATGCCATTCACTATTCCCCTTCCTTTCTCTTGTGCCATATAAATGCTGGCTTATGCCCTCTCTAGAATCTAAGCCCTGTGAGAATAAGGTGGTTTGGAAGCGTCTTGGCATTTATTCTTGTATCCTTGGCACCAGAGCCACACCAGGCACCTGGGAGACCCTCGATGCCTGTTCATTTAATCAGGACAGGCCCTGGGCACAGGTGGACGAGGCAGCCGGAGTGGACACTGGCAGAGAGCCCCTGGTAGGTTGTAGGGCACCTCACTGAGGTGCGACCACTGACCACCTGTCTAGGAACAGCTCTCTGGGAGCCTATGATAAATCTGGGGTGGGAGGCCTGGAGGGCGGTGGTCCCAGAGGCTTGTTGCATCCAATTTTGATGTAGGCGTACTACCGACTGAGTCACATTGAGCCCCAGATATGAAGGTCCTCTAGTCCTTCATTGGGATCACCTGTGAATGCTGATAGCCCTTCAGGTAGCATTCAGTGATGGAGCCTCAGACCTACAGGTCACCAGGGGAAGGAGTTGGTGGGGGGCAGGGGAAGGGGTCCAGACCAGGAAATCAACAAAGGCACAGGGGCAGGTGGCAGATTGGCCCTGCCATGGAGCTGGCTGGAGCCTCTGGCTCGGCCACAGGAGGTGCAGAAGGCCGGATTCAGCCAGGCTCAAACTGGTACGACTGCATGTGACCAGGTGGGGGTCACCTGAGGGACAAGACCCCATATGCAAATTCAGCAGGACAGGGGTGTATCAGAGTCAGACTAACTCCCAGTCCTTTTCAGAGGACAGGGCCCCAGGCAAGAGGATCTGTCTTCAAGTCTCCCTTGGGAACCAGAGGCACTGCAGCAGAGTGTAGAGGTGGGTCTGTCTCAGATGCCCATCCTGTGGTGAACTGAAACCTCAGCCCCCAGGGATGGCCACATGCCAAATCCCATGAACCCTACTGCTGACCCTCCAGTCTAGACCTTCAGACCCGGCACACACCCCTCTTCAATCCCCAGCTTCCAGCCAAGTGCCAGTCATTCCACTGCACCGCGATCAGGGTGGACCACAGCCCAAGCTCCAACTGCTGCCATGACCTTTCCAAGTTAAGGCTACTGTGGCCAGGAGGTTCTGTCCAGCTGCCCGTCACTTCTTTACTGGTCTCACTTGGGGGTTGGGCTCATGGCAGGCCAGGTCAGCCCTCCATGCCAAAGGCCAAGCAGGATCCTAATTACCCTCCCCTCCAACAGTCAAGAATCCTCAGAGCTGGGGCGCCTGGGTGGCGGTTAAGCATCCGGCTTCAGCTCAGGTCATGATCTCATGGTCAGTGAGCCCACGTCGGGCTCTGTGCTGACAGCTAGCTCAGAGCCTGGAGCCTGCTTCCGATTCTGTGTCTCCCTCTCTCTCTGACCCTCCCATCCTCTCACTGTCTCTCTCTGTCTCTCAACAATTTAAAAGAAAAAAAAAAATCCTCAGAGCTTTGAGGTGCCCCCAGATGAAACTGTGAAACTGCCCTCAAGACTTGGGCCCCTTGGGGGAAGAGTATCCCTGTGAAGACAAGGCAATGCTCTGAGGATGAGGACTCAGGTCTCCACATCCCTCAAGGCCCCAACAACAGTCACCAGGGAACCAGTGACTGGGAAACCACAAGCAGGGTCCAGGAGAAAGATGGAATTGACAACAGCATAAGGAAAAAGGCAATTTTATTCTTTCAAGAAAATGTACTAACAGGTTGAGGGAATGAGCACACTGGCCACGTCCCCTGTCCTAAGTAGGGGTCTGAGATGAGACCAGGGCTTGGGAGAAGCTACTGGGACTCCCTGTGGCACTGGGGAGAGGACCAGGCAGGCCCAGGGGTGGGACTTTGTTCTGTTAGCACCAGGAACCGCCCGAAACCACAGCTGGACTAGGAGACAGGGCAGTGGGGGCCCTGCTCTGCCTCCACCTGAGCAGTCTGGGGAGGGGCTGGTGGCAGAAGGCTCCCTACAGGTGGTCATCTGAGTGGGATTCTCAAATTCACAGACCAACCTTGGTCCCCCCCAGCCCCCTGTAAACATAAGAATGAGCACCAAGCCCCTCAGGACAAGATGAGGGTCCGAGATGTGTGGCTGGGTTTCAAGCGGCCCAAAAGCTGCCGGGCTTTTTCCTGCATGAAGAGCTGGTCCCTGGTCCCCCCGCAGGCCACGGTCTTCCAGGCGCTGGTCATCTGGGAGGAGGCAAGTGAGTTACCATCCAGGCAGGCACAGCATGCTCTCAGTGAATGCTGTGAGCCTGGCCAGAGGGGTGGGGGACATTTCTATGACCCTCCTCCCTTTTGAAGCCACAAGTATTCTTGTGCTCCCTCCACCTTCCTGGTGGCCCTGGAGAAGTTGGTCCTGTCTCTGCGCTTCCTCAGATGTTAAGCAAGGAGGCTGGACACGGCAACACGGCTGTGCCCCAGGCTGTGGGTGCCGGCCTCCTTACGAGGCAAAGCTATAGCCAAGCGAGAGATTCATACTGAGGTGCGAGCAGCCAGGGCAGCCCCTGCCTTCGAGGACAGACAGGTGGTAAGTAACTAAATACAGAGACAACGACCTGGTTACGAGTGAGACCACACCATACAAGGGCTCGGGGCGGGGGAGATCCCCAGCACATGGGTTCCCTGAGGGTGTGACATCCACACACGTTAATCACCCAAACAGAGCCTCAGAAGGACACTGAGGCAGAGGAGACAGTCTGCAAAGTCCCCAAGGGTAACACCACACTGGTGGCCAGCACTCACCGGGGCAGGTGTTGGAAAGTGGCTTCGGGACTTCTGGGCCACCATGTGCTTCTCGGGCTTAGCCTGCAGGAAGCCCTCATTGAGTAGGCTGTTTTCCTCTTTGATGCCTGGCACAGAGAGGCTGGAGGAGCTTGATAGGACATTTGTCGGCTGAAATCAAAACCAAGCCAAAGACTCACCCTTCTGCCACAAGTATGTGGGAAGGGAGAAAACCAGTCCTAGCCCAGCAGCACCACCTCTGGACTGTTGGACCCTGGGCAGGACATTAACTTCTCTAAGGCACAGAGTCCTCTTCCAGACGGGGACTTCTCTGTTAAGTGCCTTTGTCTCATGACCCTCGCCACACCTATCGCTGCCTCACTCTGGGCAACTCACCCCACTGTCAGCGGAGGGATCAACAGCGTGGTGAGCTTTCTGGGGACAGGCTCTGCATTGGCAACAGCCCCTTCCTGAGCTCAGCCTGGGAACTGGAGAGCACCCATCCCAGGGCTGATGTGCCCCAACCACCAGGCTGTGCCGTAAGGCCCACCACTGGCCTTCTGCACATCGCCCCCATGAGTAGAATATAATGGAAGGTGCTAAGGACCCAGATCCATGGTTTTCAAACATGTTCTAGCAATGCAACTCTTGCCAAATAAACCTTTCTGTGAAAGACACATGCAGAGCTATCTTGACTAAAGCTGTGGGTGGGTGCCCAGCCCGGCCTTCTGCATCAACCCCTCATTGCTGAGTCTGACATCCAGAAGCCTGGTCTGGGAACCACCAAGCCACTTCACCGCCAGGGTTCCCTCACAGCTAAAGGGTTCCAAAGGCAGAGGGCCTCCAGGGAGACTCCATCCTCCGTGGGGCAGAGGCGCCCTCTGCAGCTCTGGGCAGGGGAGCAGCCTTCTCTCTCAGACCCCTTACCAAGGACAGCACCTTGGGCAGCGTGGACATCACCAGCTTCACATCCTCATCCACGATGTCAAGAGCCAGGGACTTGCGGACCTTCTTGATGGGGCTCCGCCGCAGCTGGGGGTGGGGAGGAGGGAGACAGTTAGGGCAGACATATGGGATTCCTCCTGAGTCACCACCAGCACCTTGGGGACACCTGCCCCATCTGCCCTGATCACAGACCCTGATGCAGTGGGGCCTTCAAGCCAGGCCCCTGGCTGAAGAGTGGGGCGGCGTGTGGGGTGTGCAGGTGCACTGGGAGACCCATCACAGATTCAGCACCTAGGGCAGACCATCCTGCCAGATGCAAGCAGAGGAAGCAAGGACACACATGCCTCCATCCAGAAACCTGCTCCTCATCCCTAGATGGACCACACATAGCTCCCAAGCCTCTACCACACTAAACACACCCCTAAATAGGCCTGGGGGGGAATCATTCAAGTTACACCTCAAATACCCACCCGCAAACAAGGAATACAGACATGTAAAACGCGAGGGACACAGGCTTGTTACAGGAATGCCCCAGCCCACACGTGCACCTCCAATAAGCAGGTCAGGGGTCAGCTCCAGTATCAGGGAGGAGCTCTGGAACTCACTCACTCCCTAACCCACAGTGTGCCCTAAATAGGTGTTGCCATGGCTCAGAACCACCATCTGACATTGAAAGCTCAAGTTCTCTGAACTATACACCCAAGAGCCCCTGCCCAGTGGGCCCCTCCCAGACTGACTACCCACCTTCCAGACACACCTCTCTGGCACATTCCCATATTCCCACCTCTCCCAGAAGAAAGCATCTACAAAAAGGGGGGAACACGGAATCCATCTGCTTTCAGGAAATCCACACACATGGTGGAGCAGGGGTGTGGCTTCTGGGCTGGCCCGGACAGCCCCTGCCCTGCACTCTGTACCCAGGTGTCCCTGCCAGCTCTCTACCTCACCTGAACCAAATATCCCCCACCTGGCTCCCACAGCCCAGATGTGTAGCCGACTCCTTCTAAGGATTTCCCTTGGAATCCTCTTTGTGTTCCTTTCTACTCCCTTAATGCCATGTATTGAGATGGTCATGGTGTTTGTCTAGTGTCTGCCTCCACCCCCCTGAGCTCCAGGAGGGAGTGACCACTTCTGGGTCTACATCACTATTCTGTTTACTGCACCAAGCCCAGAGCCCACTTTAGAAGTGTCGGAACACAATGCCACAGGAGTAAGGGGCTAGTTCAGGGAGGGTCCCGAGAACCAGGGCCTCACCCTGGTCAGTTTCATAACCACTCCGGGGAACAAACGGTATGGGCTGCAGCTCTACCTTCCCAGTATCCTACTTTTACTAGCTGTCCCCAGACTCCCCCCAACCCCACGCACTCTCCCCACCTCCCCATGGCCCCACCTTCCTCGGCCTGAGCTGCCCAGGCTGGCAGTAAGGGCACCTCTCACCCCACTGGCCACTTACCCCAGTCTTTCTCTTCTGCTTCTCAGGCCTCACCTCATCCTCAATGATGAGCTCGATGCCGGCCTCAGAGCGTAGCACCTCCTTCAAGTCCTCCTCCAGGTGTGGAGTCTGGGGCTGGGGGCGGGACAGGACAGCCCATGTGAGCTTCCACACCCAGACTCTAGGACATAGCACCCAGTCACACCCTGGCTGTCCTAGGCAATGCAAGGAGGCCCAGGCCTACTGGCCTCACACTCATTCATGACCATTAACTGTCCTGACTTGGACAAACAGACGTTAACCTCAACTCACTGAGGACCATCACGAGCCCGAAGTGTACCCACACATCACCACAGTGACCCTCACACAACCCAGTCCAACAGCTGCCATCTTCCACAAGGTAGATATGGGAGACTCAGAAATCAAGTGCCTGGCCCAAGTCACACGGCTAGGGAGTTAGAACCTGGACACGCTCAAGTCCAAACTCCTTCACCCCTTTGTTCCACACTAATGGGGATTCTTGGTTCCATCTCCCTTTTTTGGACCTATGGGGTTCAGGAGACCGCTCTGGCCTCAGGCAGTAGCGAGGAAGAAAAGAGCAGCTCACGCAGGGGATGGCAACCCTGACAAGTCATTCTAAAAGCCCCTATGAGCTTTAATTTTGGTTGCCAAGGCCAGATGTGCCATCAAGCCAGTCTGGAGAGCAGGACAATGTCTCTGTCTGGAAACTATATCCCCACCTGAATTAGAGAGGGCAGTGCTAACTAGTGCCTCACTGGGCCCATTAATTCCATCAGCACCATCCCGGAGCTGAGGGGACCACGGCACGAGAATCCCACACAGTGGGGGTTGGGGGCACACCACAGACCCTGTTCACAAGCTAAATGCTTTTCTACAACCTTTCTCTCACCTTCCATTCATTTCTAGAACACCTGCCTCTTGTTTCAGAAAGCCCACAGTGCCACCGTGGAAAGCATAAGCATCCCACTGGGAAGAGTGGGGAGAAAGGCAGTTTGTCCACGGCCAGGAAGGTGCCTCCCTGGCCCCTCATGCCCGCCCACAAGTGGCTTGCCCGTGTTTTATAAAGAACCGGCAGTTAGTCAAAGGTTTCAGTGTGAGGAGCCTCAGCACGCGAGCCCGTCCCACATTCCAGCACCTGCCCATCTTCTCCCCAGCACTGACGATGCACTGTGAGTACCGAGTTACTCGTCAGTGTTTGATGATGTCCCCACCCCCAACACTGAGCTTCACTAAGGTGCTACTGCGTCTCCAGCACCGGCCAGTGCCCACTCAGCATGTTGTAGGTGCTCCGGAAATGTCTGATGAATTGGTAAGCAACTCAGCCTCAGACCTCCCATTTATAAATCAGGGTATCTGCAACCTCTGAGAGGTTGGGAGAGTCCAGTGAGATCTCAGAGGGGAAGAGCTCTGTGAGCTGTACATGGCTGCTGGACCCAAGCAGCCCCACTGTGCACACCCTGCTGGCTGCACCACATACCAGGGGCTTTAGTGGTCCATACTTCTCCAGGGCATTCTTGAATGGGGTCGGCGTGTGAGGCGTGTTGTCCATGGAGTACTTCTGATCTGGGGTTACAAACCTGCCAGGGCCAGAGAAGAAGGCTTAGCGACCGGGTAGGGGACAGACACCAGCCAGTCCGCCACAGGCTGCCCATCACTCCCACTGTCCCTCCAGCTGACCTTTGGTCTCAGCAGCAGAGAGGAAGCCCCCGGGCACATGGTCTCTTCCCATGGCACTCGCCCACCACCTTTCCACCCGAGGGTCTTCATCAGGGGCTTAGAGGAAGGGCCAGCCTCAGAAACAGGAAAGAATAGGACATAGTCTAAGAGGGCCCTGGAGCCCCAGCCAGGCGGAAGAACGGTTGAGACTGTTGCTCTGACATTAGCCGATAAATGAGGACTTTTCATAAACAAGGCAAGCGTGTAGCCACACTGCAGGCCCAGTGACAGAAGGTCAGGGGAGCGAGGTAATAATCCAGGAAGACCAAGTCCCTTCCCCAAGCCCTCTCCAGAGCGTGTGCCCCAGAGAGCATGTGGCAGCAGCATTATTAAAGGAAGACAAGTGATACGAGATGGTGAAGCCAACGCACGTGCTTAGTGTATCCTCTTCCCAAGTCGCCTCAAAATGATCACCGTGGAGACACAAATGGGGAGAGAAAGCTTTAGCAGACTGAAACCTGGTCCACAAGCAGAAATACTAAAAATCTCCTATCAGCCCTGACCCCAGCAGTGTGCAACTTCTACCAATGATAGAGAAGCCTGCTGGGGAGGGCCCAGAAGAGGCCCCTCCCAGGCCCACACCAGGCTGCAGGCACAGGCCCACCAGCGAGCAAACTCCAGCTCTCCACCTGCACGAGGCTGTGACCCCAGTCAGCTAGAGGTCCCGCCACAGCAGACTCCCAGGCCTTGCTGGGGCCGCCAGAGCACGGCAGAAACATCCGGGTAGTCAGGAACTCAGGAGCAGAGGTCGTGGACACCGCTGCTGGGGCCGGCGCACTGGCCACCTCCCCCAGCCTGCTGGCCATTCCATGGGGAGATAAAAGGACACAAAGACACCCTGCCGGCCAGCCTGCCCAATAAGGGTGAGGGAGGACAGTAAGTGATCGTCAAATATAAACATCTCACAGTTCAAACTGCAGTTCAGAGGGATGACTCCAAGCCTCTGTGGGACATGTAGTTTATGCAACAAATAGGAGAAAGCTCTAGAACCTCTCCAATTCAGTGTCAGCAAGAACTGTGTTAGAACACCAAGGAAGACCGACTCAAAAAGGAAAAACAGTACTACTTGAGATGAAAACAATTCTCCTGTGAGCTGGAGGCCGCAGCAGGTGGGAGACCACAGGGGCAAACTGGTGAATCAGAAGGCAGTCCCAGGTGGCTCAGGACAATGACCAGGAACGTGAGGGTGGACAGAGACACAGCAAGCAACCAATAAGACTGTGTGGGAAGGAGGCCCTGAAGGTGGAAGGAAAAGGAGACCTACAGAGAAACAATTTAAAAAGAAAAAAAAGAAAAACCCACATTTTCTTAGCTCAAAGTTTGAGTCTTGAGTTTGAAAATCAGGGTGGAGAGGTGGCGGGAGTTAATAAAGACACAGCACACCTACATGCAGCCTGGCACATTTCAGGAATTGGCGAGCACGCACACACACACACACACACACACACACCAAAACCAAACCCAAACCCAAACCAAAGCCCTACAAGGATCCAGAGAGAAGGAAAAGATTTGCTACAAAGGAGTAAGAGCAGGTTGGGTGTCAGATTTCTCCGCAACATAAAGGTGGGCCTAAGAAAACGAAGCAGAGACCATGGTTTGGGGTCACAGCCTTCTCCCTCAAGACTTCTAGATTCAGCTCCTGTGGTGGAAAAACAGGAGACAGACAGCCCAGAGGGCACAGGCCTCATACCCTCCCTGCTCACAGCCTCCTCTCTGGAAGAGCTCAAAAAAAAGCACCCCATCCAACCCAGAAAATAACCACATTTTAAAAGTGGGGGAGGTTTGTACTTTATGAACCAGTAAGATCTGCACAACACGGCCCAGCCTCACTAACACACAGCCCTGGTGACCTGGTGGCCCCGGACTTCTCGCCTACCATTCTCTATACCAGATTCGCTCCAAACCTGTGGCCTTATTTCTGTTCTTTAAAACACAAAAGCCTGTTTCTGTCCTGGAGTCTTTGCATTTGCAGTTCAACCTGCCTGGAATTCCTCTCTCAAATTCTGCATGGCTCCCCCTCCCTAAAGGGCCATCTCTGACACCCTCCTAAGTCGGAAACCCCTCCCATTACTCTGTGCTCCCCAGGCCTGTATAATCCCCCGCACAGTTGTACCATATACTGAGCGTGTTTTGTTTATTTAAGAGCTGTCCTTTCCAATAAACCATAGCTTCTACGGGGGACAAAATGGGAAAGGTAAGATATATAAAAAATCAGTGGGCAAGGAAGCTAGTCAAATTTGGAATGAAGTCTGAACAAACCACTGCCTATTATGCCACCTTGCAGATGTCAAAAATAATTTCTGGAAGAGAAAAGAAGAAAACCAAATAGTCCTTTGTGATAAGAGAATCTGGATTTAAAGATGAAGTAGCAGATCTCCACTTCTGGCCCAAATGGGACATTGGGGCCAGATTTACTCTCCTGCCTGAAACAACAGAGCAACAACACAATGGATGACACAAAAGACTTCAAGACCCTCGGCACCAGAGGACAGACGACAGGGACACAAGAGACGGGAGACCATGAGGTCAGCTCCTGGGCAAAGCTCAGGGAGGGGAGCATACAGGGGGACTCCGGCAGGACCCTGAGTTGAAGAGGTGCACATGCACAACACAGCATCACCAGAAGGAAAACAGAGGGCTGCACGGGAGGGAACCCCAGATATCAGCAGATGGGCCTCCCTGAGTATTCCGTAGGGTGCTAATTAGTGCACACACATGAGACCACCTGAGAGCAGGCAGAATGATGAGAAAATATCAGAGGGAGGGGCGCCTGGGTGGCTCAGCTGGTTAAGCGTCCAACTCTTGATTTTGGCTCAAGTCATGTTCCCAGGGTTGTGGGATTGAGCCCCACACTGGGTTCAGCACTGGGCATGGAGCCTGCTTGGGATTCTCTCTGCCCTTCTCCAGCTCACACTCTTGCAAGCTCTCTCATAAAAACACAAACAAACAAACAACAAAACAGTACAGGCCAGATGACAGAACATCTTTAAAACTCAAAGGAAAAAATAATAAATAAAAATAAAACTCACAAGAAAAACCTGTCAGCCTAGAATTCTGTACCCAGCAAAACTATCTTTCAAACATTAAGGCAACTTTTCAGATACACAAACTTTGCAGATTCGCCAAACTGTGACCTTAAGAGATGACTTTCAGAGACAAGGAACATATTAACAGATGGAAATACAGATTTATAGAGGAATGAGGAGCAGTGGAAATGATTCTTTGTGTGGGGAGGAAATGAAACAGAAAAGCTAGACAGCAGCAGCAGGCTAGGAACCCGGATGAAAAGAAAAAGAAGAGAATGATCGATGCCTTTTATGGTACCAGCATATCCACTTAAAGGCTTAGATTTTTAAAAATTCTGGCTTGAACAAAGAAGCACTCAGCATGCAACTATAGGTTAAACTCTAGATCAGCTGCTGAGAGACTGATTTCTGACCAGGGGATTCATAAATCTTTCCTGACATTATGTATCATTACAAGGGCTAAAATTCCTGAGCTCATTCCTGAATTATATAGCTTCCTAAGGAAAAAAATCAGGCAATGGTTCTCCTACAGCAAAGGTAATAAGCAGAACCAGTTAAGCGACTGTTTCCACCTGGAATTCAGAATCAGGAGGACACCGTAAGTGCACTTCCGTGAAATCACTTCCATAAAAGCACACGGTTAAGCAACCTATACAGGTGAAACACTGAGCTTCCTAAGCTCCCAGCCTGACCTCCTCCTGCCTGGGCACCAGAGAGAGACGGAGAACCAGGCACTTCTGTCCTTCATGTAGGGCTGCTCAGGCACAGTGGATTTGCACGGGAAACCCAGACAAGATTAGGAGACTTTTTCACAGCTATTTGAATGCTAGTCTGGAGATTAGAAAACCATCAAATTAGAAAATGAAAACAAGGGACACCTGGGTGGCTGTCGGCTAAGTGTCCAACTTCGACTCGGGTCATGATCTCACAGTTCGTGGGTCTGAGCCTCGTGTCAGGCTCTGTGCTGACAGCTAGCTCAGAGCCTGGAGCCTGTCTTTGAATTGTGTCTCCGTCTCTCTCTGACCCTCCCCTGCTCACGTTATCTCTCTCTCTCTCTCAAAAATAAATAAAAACATTAAAATTTTTTTTAAAGAAAATGAAAATGAGGAAGAACAAAGGTGAAACACCAGGCTATCCCGACTAAAACGAAGAGGCATGGTAGCCAGAAGGAGGCTGCCTTCTTGAAACAGTTTCAGGAGTTTCTCTACACGAGATCCTGGTCCTGGCTTGGCGAGGGGGCAGGGCCCAAACCCCTGGGCCAGCAGGGGTGGGCAGGTACAGCACTCACGCAGTGTGCTTCTGGTGCAGGGGTGTCTTATCCCGGTGCAGGGGAGTGGTGACCACCACCTTCTGGCTGCATACCGGGGTGGACGTCAGTGAGGGGCTCTCCAGCTCCAGTGTGTCCTGTTTGTTCCAGAAGTTCAGAAACTGCCAGGGAAGAGGATGGAAACAAGATTAAGTGACAATCTGCAGGGGTGCGGTGAGACCGTGGACTCCCACCCCGTTCTCTGAAAGAGTGCTCCTCCTGACCTGGGAGCACTCCTCCATCAGGCACATGAGAATAAAAACCAAGATAGCTCAAAAGGACCCACCAGCTAGGATTGTGTAAACTCCTGGGATTGTCACTGCCCCCAGGCTTTGCTTTTACGATGCTGGAGGTCCCTTCCCCAATGCCTGTGCTCATAGCACTGATGACCATGCAGTCAGGATAAAAAAAAACTGACAGTCTGAGAATAGCTCCTTTTCAAAAGTAAGACTAGCTCTCACATGACCTGTGGACAGGGAATGGTGACAATGGTTGTGGTGACGGAAGCGCCTCTTCACACCAGGGCTAAGCATCCACACCAAGAATGTTTTATAGTTTTGACAGATCTTCTGTGACGTAGGTGCTTTGATGACACCCCATTTTACAGATAAGAAAGCTGAGCTTTATGGAGGTAAAGGTTCTGGCGCTGAGTGCTAGAGACAGGACTCAAATCCAGATCTGAGCCAAGTCTGCAACACTACCCTCCCTGTCTCTGCCCTGAAGGTGCCCCTGGAAACCCAGGGCCATGTGCAGCCCTTGGGTCCATGGCCCTGAGCAGGATCTCCATCACCCTGGACTGTTTGTTGAGCAGCTCGGTGCTCACCATCTTCCTTCCTGCCCTTACTTGAGGCCTGCTATGGGCTAAATGGTGTATTGTCCCCCCAAATTCCTATGCTGAAGCCCTGACCTATACGACCTCAGAATGTGACTACATTTGGAGACAGAGCCTTCAAAGACATGATTAAGGAGAAACAAAGTCATAGCATGGGCCCTCATCCAACATGACTGGTGTCCTTAGCAATTCCATGAGAAGGAGGTAAGAGATTATGAAAAAGGGATCAGGACACAGACACACACACACAAAAGGAAACCCTGTGAAGACACAGGGAGGGGAGAGCCATCTATAACCAAGAGAGGCCTCCAAAAAGCTGAACCTGCCCAAGCTTACCCTCAGCCTCCAGAACTATGAGAAGACGAAACTTCTGTTGTTTAAGCCCCTGGTCTGTGGTACTTTGTTAGGAGACCCATAGTGGTGAGCACAGGGCCTCTCTCAGAAAAATACCACTAATCACCAGCAACACTGGCCTGGCCTTGAGCCTTGGATAAATGATGGAGTAGCCTCTTAAAAGGTGCCACATCTGGGCCTAGCTCTCTCCCACATCTCAGGGACCAGACGTAGTGAGACCCAAAGTCCCCACTCACCCTCTTCTGGTCTGGAGACATGGGACCTTCCTCAGTCTACCTCCCTCGCCAGCTCTTCCAGTCCACCCTCCAAGAGCCCCACCACTCTCTCAGCCCCCAGGGCAGTGCACACCCCTCATTTACACCTAAGGCCCTCCAAAGCCCCCACTCCATCCCCCAACTTCCCCTGGCTCACACCACAGACTCTGCCTCATCTCCATGTCTTTGTTCAAGCTGACTAAACCCAGCTCAAACATCTCTCGGAAGCTCTAAATGCCTTCTAGACCTGTAGGGAAGAGAGGACCCCTCCTCAGCCCTCCCCAGCAGTACTTTCATTACAGAGACCCGGAAGCAGCACCCAGGACACAATAAGCTCTCAATGACCACCGCACTTCCCACGCCCCATTCTATTCAAGTAATTACAAGACTGCTCTCAGTATTCACCACCCCCATCAAGGGCAGGGCTATGTCACCCTCACATTTGCACCCCAGGGCTGGCAAATCTGCTATGAGCAGGTGCACAATTGAAGAGATTCTTCTAGCAAATACTATCCATTCCCTTCTTTGCTCAGTTCCCACTTGCTGGCCAGGCAAAGCCTCTAGGATGACCCCTTTCCCCCACACTAAATGCCCTCACAAACCTATGAGCCTTCTCCTTCATACCAAGTGTCACATTTATTTGCATCTTTCCTGTTAAATGGTTTTCCCACCAGAGCATAAACTTCATGAGGGCGGACGGAGCCAGGCCTGTTTTTGCTCACTCTACATCCCCAGCACCTAGCACAGGGCCTCGCACACAGCAGGTGCTCTGTGAAGACATGCTGAATTACATCAGCTTGCGTGCCAGACCCTGTACGGACACCAGGAGTCTGCGCACCGAACCCAGGGAGCAGTCGGGAGTGGGGGTCCACACACCTGGGAAGGCGAGAAGGGCAGGGTCTTGACGGGCGTGCTCTTGGGGGTGAGGCTGTTACAGGAGTCCATGAAGGACAGGCTGGCGCTGTTCTCCGTGACAGGGGACAGGGCGACACGCCGCTTCTTCTGCCGCTTTAGCACCGAAGGTGGTGTGCCAATGCCCAAGCCCCCCACTTCAGTGCTGGGGGAAATGGGGATCAGCTCGCCCCGGCTGCTCCGGCTCAGGTCTGAGATGGTGTGGCCGTCCAGGCGGTACTCGGTCACACTGGGCACCAGGGCGGCAGGCTGGTGGGCAGGCAGTGCCTGCTGTTGCTGCTGCTGTGTTGGCTGTGGCTGCTCTGGGCTGCTGCTGCTGCTGCTGCCCTCTGCAGACGGCTCCTCGGGCAGATCAAACTTACTCAGGTCACACCAAGCATCAGGGTCCTGCCCAGAGAGGGGGGTTAAGAATCACTGCAACACTCTGCTTTCTCAACGTTTTCTTGGGTTTCCTTGAGGAGTCCTCTAATCTGTATATCTCTATTTGCAAACATACCAGAAGTCATACTGCACACATGGTTGCTCGCTGTTTATTTTCTTCTTTTTTTTTAATGTTATTTATTTTTGAGACAGAAGGAGTCAGAGCATAAGTGGGGCAAAGAGAGAGGGAGACACATAAAGGGAAGCAGGCTCCAGGCTCTGAACTGTCAGCACAGAGCCTAACATGGGGCTTGAACCCACGATCCATGAGATCATGACCTGAGCTGAAGTCAGATGCTTAACCGACTGAGCTGCCCAGGTGCCCCTGTTACTTTAAAAAAAAAAAAAGCAATGCAAGGGCACCTGAGTGGCTCAGTTGGTTAAGCATCTGACTCTTGATTTCAGCTCAGGTTATGATCTCACGGTTCGTGAGATCAAGCCCCACATCGGGCTGTGTTGACAGTGCAGAACCTGCTTGGGATTCTCTTTCTCTCTCTACCCTTGCCCTGTTCATACTCTCTCTCTCAAATAAACATTTTTTTTTAATGTTTAATAAAATACACCTAGTAAAAATAAAATCAAAGTTAAAGAAATAAACAATTTTTTAAAAGTCAATACACGAGGTATACAAAAAGCACAAAGAAAGAAAACTCAGATACCTATCAAGTCTAGGAAATAAAAACCTAATCACTAAAGCCCCAGGCCCAACTCCCTTGTTCACATCCTATGCCTGACCTATTTACCGTCCTCGCGCATCTATCATTTTACCATTTACACCGCTCCCTAAACAATAGCCAGGATTCTGCATGTTTTTAGTCTTAGAATAAATCACTTCTACATCCTGCTTTTCTTCCATTTAAAATTACAGCAATAATACCACCTAATGCCATTATCTATAAGTTACTTACTATTAATAAATAGTTATATAAAAAATTTTCAACTTTTATGTTTTTTTGACTGTAAAATATTCCACCATATGAATATATCAGTTACTTAACTATCCCCCCTTCTGTTGGACATTTTCCCCCATTTTTTTTAAATGTTTATTTATTTTGAGAGAGAGAGACAGCAATCGGGGGAGAAGTAGAGAGAAAGATGGAGACAGAGAATCCTAAGCAGGTTCCGTGCTATCAGTGTGCAGCCCGATGCAGGGCTCAAACTCATAAACTGTGAGATCATGACCTGAGCCAAAACCAAGAGTTGGACGCTTTTAACCAACTAAGCCACCCAGGCACTCCAATTTTTAAAATTAAACCTAACACCTTCATGAACATCTTGGATACAGATCTTCTCCTGCAGTTTTGGGACTTCCTTGAAAGAGACTCCTACAAGTGGAGTCTGGGCCCAAAACTGTGTGACCAGGCTTAAGGGTCTTGATCTGCACGGCCACATTCCTGGAGAACGTGCTCCACTGTGCTCCGTGCACCTGTCCGTCCTCGTGCCTCCTTGGCCACTTCACCTAAATTGTCTCCAATCCCATAACAATCCTGCCAGGCAAGCATTACCCTCCTCCCTTCCAGGCCAGAGAGTGTGCAATCTGCTGAAGTCACTAAGTTTCTAAAAGCATTCTGAGAGTCATACCCAGGTCTTCCTTCCTTTGCCCAGTAAATTACAACCCACCCACAGGGCTGCTGGAGACCGAAGCTTCCACTTTGGTTCCTGGAGGTCTGGCCCTGAGTAGACCCAAACCTCTGTGGTGACTGCTGGTCCTTGGGACTCGTAGGAACCTGGGCGGTTAGTCCTAAAGGTGGAGGCCAGCTGAGGGCAGCGCTGACTTCAGGCCCACACTCCCAGCAGCAAACCCCAACCTTGAGGTGGGCCCAGACTGATGGTTCTAGTGGGCCAGAAGCATATCCCACAAGGAATGCCTGAGGGAACAGTCAGCAGTGTTTCCACAAATGCTGTAACAGAGCATGTATGTTAGCTTCCACAGTTCCTAGTGAAGCATCTGGCCTGACGTACGGTGGGTGGTCAATAAACCTGAGCTTCCCTTCCAAGTGGAAGAGGCTGCAGAACAGTCTGAGGATGAAGGCAGGTAACACCATGAAAAGTCAACAGTGCCAGGCACAGAGTGGGTCCAACTCTCCTCTAGCTCTCCCCTTAGGGTAGGAATCAGGGACCGCCCATGGCAGCCTCAGGACTACTTAGTGAACACTCGGATGAACACGTCAGACCTGCTTCTCACGCCACTCTGAAACTTCTTGGAGTAGAGGGGACACCACAGCTGGACCCTGCAGCTAGGTCCAGCCCCAGCCACTGGAGACAAGAGGTGGTCAAGAAGTCAAGACCACCACACTTACTCGCTGTGTGACTGTATAGATAATACTTGACCTCTCTGAGCCTCAGTCTTATCTACAAAACAGAGAGAAAGGACATAGCTTATAGGATACTGTGTGAACTATTCATTAAAGCCAAAGCCTGGCATTTAGTAGATGTTCCGTAAGCAGCATCATTATTCCTAGCATGGATGGGAAAGCCCAAGTGGGAAGGTGAACGTGGGGTGCCTCGCACTGAACTCCATTACCCCTGGTTGCCAGGCCTCTCGCCCATCACCGCCTGAAACTTGCTCTACACATTAGGCCTGGCTGACACAGCTAGGAGCTAGGATGCTACATCAAGAGGTTCAGCCCCCACCGAGGAGCACCCTCCCAAGAGGAACGATCCACAGCCAGAGTAGCCCAAGTTACCAGAAACCCCTCGGCACTCCAGCCCTACCCCCATATGTGGTGCTTCAGGCGCTGTGCTCTCCCTACTGAGTTATGGACTTCGCCCCCTCCCCTTTTCATCCTGGAGGTCTCAGTGCAGTGCCACATCCTCTGGGGAGCCCTCCCACCCCACCTGCATCGTATAGCATGAGTCAGGAGGTCCCTGAGGGCAGGGACTGCACAGCAACTATCTGTGTCCCCAGGCCCTGGCTCCCAGCCGAGCACTCAGCATCACCTCAGGAAATGTTGGCAGAACGACGGATTGAACAGAAAGGACGCCTGCCCACGAGAGCACTCCCAGCTGGCGCGTACTCTGGGCCCACTGTGAAGGGTTGTGACCAACATTACCGACTCGATCAAGTCCAGGGCTTCCGAGAGGCTGGACCCCACGGCAGGGACGAGGAGGTTTGCAGCCTCCACCACCCACTTGTAGGGCAGGCTGGTTTCCGGTGAGGAGCTCTCCTGGTCTTCACGCTTGGGGAAGTCCTCCAAGGGCTCTGGTGTTCGCACTCCATCCAGGTCCGCAGGGATAACTCCCTGCTCCTTAGAAGTAGTGGCTGCCGTGGCCTCCTCCTCACTGCTTTCCTCTTCCTTCACGGCAGGAAGTGCTGGGGGCCAGTTGGTCACGAGACTTCCCTGTTGGGACACAAGGGCACACTGTTCATGGAGTTCCGGTTATGAGATACACACTATGCAGTATTCCACCTAAAATCGCACATCATGGGGAGCCTGCTTGGATGTAGGGGGAGCCTGCTTGGATATAGAGGTTACTTAATTTAAAAAAATTTTTTTAACACATAATCTGATTCTAACAAGGAAACTCAGATGAATCTAAATTGAGAGTCTACAGAATAACATCATACACTTCAAAGGTAGCAACATCACGAAAGGCTAAGAAAGGCTAATGAACTATTCCAGATAAAAGCAGAAAAGAGATACGACAACTAATTAAAGTCTCATCTTTAATGTGGGCAGGAAAATGGAATACAGACTGTAGATTAGTTGAAAGTCCTGACTCAGTGTTAAAAATCCCTCAACTGGATAGAAGCCTACGGTGAGTATGTAAGCAAATGTCCTTATTCTTAGGAAACACAGAGTCAGTATATTAAGGAATAGAGAGGCAAATTCATGTAACTGACTTCTCAAATGGTTCGGATAAAAAAGCAGTATATGTATACAGAAAGATAAAGCAAACCTGGCAAATGTTAAAAATTAATGAATCTAGGGGTGCCTGGCTGGATCAGGTGGCGGAGCATGTTACTCTTGATCTCAGAGTTTTAAGTTGGAGCCCCATGTTGGGTACAGAGATACTTAAAAAAAAAATCTTAAAAAAAAAACCCACACAACTAATGACTAGTAAAGAGTATCATGAAAGTTCTTCATACTATTCCTGTAACTTTTCTGTATGCTTAATATTATTTCAAAATAAATGTTTGGAAAATGAGTGTATACCAATTTTGTGGTCAAAGGAAAAAAAAAAGAAACAGAGGAAAATCATTTGTAGCATAGCTTTCCTGGCAGAACCTTGGAACTAGGGCTGACGTGTTAACCTAACAGATCTCAGTGTAGCCTTGAAAACAGCACAGGTGATTCACATCCCCGAGGGCAAGGAGTGCAATCCTGTGTCAGTGGGAGGGGCACAATGCGTCAGGGAGAGGACATAGGCTCTGGATTCAACCAGAGCTTGGCCATTTCTGCTAGCTGATCTTGGGCAAGCTGTGCGACCTGGCTGCAGTTCAGTTTTCTTGCCTGTAAAACGAGGACACTAAGCCTTACCATGCACGGATGTTATGAAAATCAGCAATGACATGAAAAAGGCCCAATCTAAACAGTAGCTATTGGGGCACCTGGGTGGCTTAGTCAGTTGAGCGTCTGACTTCGGCTCAGGTCAGGATCTCACATTTGGTGGGTTCAAACCCCACGTTTGGCTATGTGCTGACCACGTCGGGCTCTGTGCTGACTGTTAGCTCAGAGCCTGGAGCCTGCTTCGGATTCTGTGTCTCTTTCTCTCCGCTTCTCCCCTACACTCTCTCTCAAAAATAAATAAAATGTAAAAAATAAAAATAAAAAATAGTAGCTATTATCGCTATTGTTGTCAAGTGAACAGGATGGAAATGGTTTGTGATACAAGCAAAGAAAGAAAAACAGATAAGAACAGATTTGATGGGGACGCCTGGGTGGCTCAGTTGGTTAAGCATCTGACTCTTGATCCTACTCAGATCATGATCTATCTCATAGTTTCGGGAGATTTTTTTTAAATTTCTTTTTTTAATGTTCTTTATCTATTTTTGAGAGATAGAGAGAGAGAGACAGTGCAAGCAGGGGAAGGTCAGAGAGAGAGGGAGATACAGATCTGAAGTAGGCTCTAGGCTCTGAGCTAGTTGTCAGCACAGAGCCCGACACAAGGCTCGAACCCACAAACTGTGAGATCATGACCTGAGCCGAAGGCGGACGCTTAACTGACTGAGCCACCCAGGCGTCCCAGTTTCGAGATTGAGCCCCATGTTGGGCTCCATGCTGACAGCAGAGAACCCGCTTGGGATTCTCTCTTCTTCTTTCTCTGCCCCTTCCCCACTCAAAAGTGTGGTATACTCTCTCTCAAAATAAACAAACAAGCAAACAAGAAACACAACAGATTTAATTAAAAACTTATAACTGCTACAATCGGAGAAAGAAAGAATGCCATAAGCACTATTTAAAGATCTGAATGTGGGACTCCTACTTCAGAAAATAGCCACATTGAAAATGGCTTGGTAATTTCATATAGAACTCAGAATACACGTACTGTATGACCCAACAATCCCAATCCTAGATATGTACCCAAGAGAAGAAATGAAAATTCACGGTTACACAAAATCCTGCACACAGATGCTTGTAGCAGCCTTATTTGTAAACACTAGCTAGACAACGTCTCTCAGCTGGTGAACAGATAGAGTGGTACCTACATGTGACAGAATATCACTCAGCCATAAAAAGGAACAAATCACCGACAAATGCAGTCACAGAAGAGTACAGATGGTACAATTCCATTTACGTGACATCCTTACTAAAATAAAACTCTATAGAGACAGAAAATAGGTAGGTGGTTGCCAAGGCCTGGGGACTTGGGAATTTTAGGGTGTGCTGGAAATGCCCTCCACCTTACCGTAGTGTTGGTTACATTTGTTAAAACTCATAGAACTTTGTACTAAAGGAGTGAATTTTATTGTCTATAAACTATGCATTTATAAAGTGAAGGGATGAAGAGGCTCCAAGTTTCCCAAACTGGGGAAATGGAGCTACTACTTAATAAAAAAGTAATATTCTTAATATGTAAAATAAAAGTTTGCAAATGATTAAAAAGACAAAAAATGTGAAAAGCAAATCATTAAAGAAAAATGGTCAACCTCACCAGTAGCAAAAGAAATCAAAACCAAAAGATATTTCATAGGTGCTCATAAAACTAGCAAAGATATTTTTATACAATCACAGCCAGTGGTGACAACAGTGTGGGAAAACAGGCAATGCCATGTGTTGCTGACAGGGTAAAATGGTGCCACCACCTGAATGGCAATTTGGTGATACCTATGAAAACCTCGAATGTCCGTTCCACTTGACCCGTCATGCCACATCTGGAAAATTAACCCACATAAACAGGTAAACGTACAAAGAACTTGAACAATGATGCTCATTGCTGCATATTAACAGAAATGGTGACACATGTTCATCAAAAGGTTGTAAGATGTGACAAGGAGTCAAGAATGGTATAGAGATCTGTATACACAGAAGGACATGGAAAGGTTTAAAAAACCTGTAAGGCAGTAAAATATAACAATCTCATTTTAACCTTAGTGCCCTTAGTAAAAAATGCTGGCAAACACATTAAGCAATAAAATTGGTTCTTTGTGGCAGTTGAGATTAGCAGGCTCACCTTCCATAATATTCAATTCCATAAAGTCTGTAACTCTTTACAATGATCATACACTGTTTTTGAAGGACAAAGACGAGAGTTGTAACTGCAAGCACTGACCAGTGAGTGGGGAGAACAGAACCTAGTCCCATACACACATTAATAGGCAAACCTTTTCTGGCAGATAATCTAGCAAAATGCATTAGAAGTTTTTCAAGAATGTGTCTCAACCCATCTCCAGGAATTTCTAAAGAAATAACTGAGCACATGAGCAGTGATTTTAGCTCCAAGGACAGTCATTAAAGTTTTGTTCCTAATTTTAAAAATTAGGGGCGCCTGGGTGGCTCAGTCGGTTGAGCAGCCAACTTCAGCTCAGGTCATGATCTCGTGGTTTGTGGGTTTGAGCCCCACGTCAGGCTCTGTGCTGACCATTTGCTCAGAGCCTGGAGCCTGCTTCTGATTCTGTGTCTCCATCTCTTTCTGACCCTCCCCCTGCTCACTCTCTGTGTCTCTCTCTCAAAAATAAATAAACATTAAAAAAAATTTTTTTTTAAATTAGATACAACCATAACTAAATAAGCAGCACAACAGAACCTTGAAAATGATGCTGGCGATGAACTGACCTCCGGTGCTTAGGGCCATGACCTGGGCTCATTCTGGCCCAGCACGGCCAGCGCTCCAGACGCAAGACACAAAGTGTCACAAAGACACAAAAACCAAGCCAAGACACAGACTTTCAACCAAGTAGTATTTTAAGAGACTGAGGAAGGCCTGTCCACTTCCCCTGTCCTGAAAGACGGCCTGGTATCTACTGATGCCCACTGTTTCTCTGTGGAACGTATGCTTCTTCAGTCAGAAGTAAAGGGCTTCATATGTATTACTGAGATACACCGGAAAGTGTTAAGAAATAGACTCCTCTGGTTAGGGGATGTGGCGGGAGTCCAGACTGGAAGAAACTGATTTACTTTTCATTCTCTCTCTCCCTACTGTTTGTTACTACATAGGAGCATTTGTACCAGGGAATCAGGAGATAATCTCTCTCTCAAGGTGAAAAATCAAGAAACAGAAGCAAAAACATTATGTAATGCTCCAGTAGGGCATCATAGAACTGGAGCTAGAACTGAAGCAGTGCACAAGCTCTACCTAGCAGGAAGGAAAAGGGAAGGGGAAGTAGTTTAAAAAAAAAAAAAAAGGAATATTCATGGGGTGCCTGGGTGGCTCAGTTGGTTAAGTGTCCAACTCTTGATATCGACTCAGGTCACAATCTGACAGTTGTGACATTTAAGCCCATGTTAGGACTGAGTCAGGCACTGAGCATAGAGCCTGCTTAAAATTCGCTCTCCCTCCCTCTCCCTCTAGCCCTCCCCGACTCATGCCCTCCTCTCTTAAAAAAAAAAAAAAGATTATTCACTCATTCACCATCACATAAGAGACTGGAGCAGAGTACAGAGCAAGTATTACCTACCACGTACTCAGCATTGTTGAATCTCCATTCTTTGACACATTTGCTTCAAATTTTTTAAAGTTTATTTCCTGAACTCATGGCCTCGAGACCAAGAGTCACGTGCTCTTCAGACCAAGTCAGTCAGGTGCCCCAAATCTTTCTTTTTCAAGATAAAATCATTAGACGGGCGCTTGGGTAGCTCAATCGGGTAAGTGTCCATCTTCGGCTCAGGTCATGGATCTCATGGTTTATGAGTTTAAGCCCCACATCAGGCTCTGTGCTGACAGCTCAGAGCCTGGAGCCTGCTACTATCTCCCTCTTTCTCTGCCCCTCCCTCACTCCTGCTCTGTCTCTCTCAAAAATATACAAACATTTGAAAAAAAAAAGAATAAATCATTGGAGGGGCACCTGGGTGACTTCAGTCGGCTCAGCATTTGATTCTTGATTTTGGTTCAGGTTATGATATCATGGTTTGAGTTCAAGCTTCAAATTGGGCTCCACAGTGACAGTACAGGGCCTGTTTGAGATTCTCTCTCTCTCTCTCTCTCTCTCTCTCTCTCTCAAAAACAAATATATAAACATTTTTTAAAAGAGGGAAAAAAAGAATAAATCATTAGAGATATAGCTTAAAAATATCAATAAAAAGTTTGCTCCAGAGTGTAGGATAGGAGATGTAAACATCCACATACTGGTTACATTTCTGCAACTGCAAATGTAACACCATATTTGTGCCCTGACAGCACAGAGCCTGCTTGGGATTTTGTCTCCCCCTCTCTCTGCCCCTCCCCGACTCACTCTCTCTCAAAAATAAACAAGCTTAAAAAAATTAAGAAAGGGAAAGTTAAACTTAAGCTCCTTCTTCACTTGCATGCTCTCTCTCTCAAATAAATAAACATAAAAATAAAAAATAAAATAAAATAAACTGTACACTAAACACAGTAGATTTTGCTGTATGTGAGTTATACCTCAATAAATCTGATTTTTTAAATTGTAAATATGTTTTTAGTATGAAAAACCTGGAAAGAGCAACAGGTAGGAAGGAAGCTGCTGGGGAGGACAGGAGGTTTAGGACCTCTTCAATACAATCGTCCATTCCGTACGTCAGCCTGCTCTGTTGTACTTTACCTGTGTGCAACAGGTGTCAGGTATGCAGAGAATTATGAGACAAGGGGAGGCCCTGAGGAGAAGTGTGGCCCACATGAGATCTTGTGGCAGAAACTATATGAACAGCTGTGGCCAAGGAGGATGAGAAGGAAAGAACAGGCATTAAGTGATATGGTTCGGCCGAACACACACCCCGACAAAGCCAGAGCCGAGCCCTGCGGCTGAGCGGCCCCAGGCCGCCATCTTACCTGCTCTTCCACAGGGCGGGCACTCTGGCAGCCGTCCTTGTCCTCGAGCTCCAGCAGCAAGTACACGGGGGGCTTGCAGTCTTTGGACTCACTCAGGAAGCCACCCGTGTCCACCTTCCTTTTGATGGTGGAGTTCCAGTGATTCTTCACAGCATTGTCTGTCCTGCAGGGGCCAAGACGGGCCTCTGAACTCTAAAGGCCATATGTCACCAGGCATGTCGCTAACATCCCTAAGTGAGTTCCCACTTCTGTAAACAAGGGTTCAACCTGATGACCCTGAGGTTTCTTAGCTCTAAGATGAAGTTACACATTTCTAGCTCTCAACAATTTACAGATTTTCACTAACCTCAGCAAAATAAGCAAAGGCTCTATGTGGCCTTGGGAAAATCACACAACTGAAATGTCTGCGAGCTCTCATCCCATCCTGTTCCCTTTGCACCTGTAGAAACTAGAAGCAAACCACTGGCTGCTGAACTCCACTTTGACGCTCACAGTGACCTTGAATACAGCCCTGGTTCACCTCGCAGACTGCAAAATACAGAGGGCAGAGCTAAATGACACAGAGGGTCTAACACGGGACACCTGAATTTCAGCTACTTTCTCTGGAGAAGCAGGAGACTACTTCACACTCCATCACTTACTGAAGACTGTGCAAGGAGACCCATGTGTAACAGCAGAAAGCACAGAGCAGCACAATGCTACAGAAGCACAGAGTAAGCTCCATAGAGCATATGGAGGGGCACCCGGGTGGCTCAGTCAGTTAAGTGTCTGACTTCAGTTCAGGTCATGATGTCGCAGTTCAGAGGCTGGAGCCCTACATCAAGCTCTGTGCTGACAGCTCAGAGCCTGGAGCCTGCTTCAGATTCTCCCTCCCTCTCTGCCTCTCCCTTGCTCACACTCTGTCCCTCTCTCTCTCAAAAATAAACAAACACGAAAGAAAAAGAGAGCAGAATGGAAGTACAGTAACAGAATGGCAGCTTGGTACAAAAAGAATAGCAGAGCAGTAGAAAAGTGCATGTGCGCAAGGAAATACAGACTAGGACAGCCGACAAAGTGCATGAAGTTTACGCTGCTGCTAGAGCGGCACAGCACTGCAGCAGCATCCAGCAGGGGAGCAGGCGGCAGCACGTGGCGGCAGAGCAGCAGAGAACAGGACAGCACAGCAGCAGAGAAGTAGAAAATAGTACCACACGACACAAGCCCGAAGCAGGCAGCGGTAGCCATGCACGGCAGGAGGGCAGTACAGAAGCACAGACTAGAACAGCACTGCAGAAGCGCATACGGTGCTGGAGCCGCGCACAGGCACAGGTGGTACCACGCCACGAAGCCCACGGCCGCGCAGCCACAGGACGGAAGCACGTTAGACCACCGCCACGAAGCCCACGGCCGTGCAGGGGTAAGCAGCACGAGGCAGTTTACAGTACAGCACATCATACTGGAATACAGAAACGCAGGCACCCAGTAGGCACTTCCTTCCTCAGAGGTCCAAGCAACGTGCTCTTCCCCTAACTGTGAACAGTTAGCTCTTCCCCTGAACTGTGAGCACACACAACAGCCGGACTGAACAACCAAAGAGAGGGTCTGTATCTCCAAACACTCCCACTGAGGCCATCAGGACAGAAGCTGACCAGGCAGGGGCGTGGGCACTACAGGGAGGTTGCTGGGGAACGTCTGGAAGGACATAGAAACCTTCTCTGAGAAAACACCCCCCACCAAGGACTGAAGAAGGAGAGTATGTTGGCTACACAAGGGGCAGAGTGTGTCCCAGGCAGGCACAAGAGCACGAGGACATTCTCAGAAGGAGCTCACCATGGCTGCGGGGCTGAGAAGGGGGCTGGGGGTGGGGGGGCAGAGTGGCTACAGCACAACAGGTAAGACAGGGTGACAGTGCATCAAGGCCAGGCCACGCCAGGAAAGAGACCCAGGTCTTCAACCCAAGTGTTAGGAGAAGCATCAAATGAACAGCACACTGGGTTTGAGTTTTGAAACTAGACCATTCGAGGGACGCCTGGGTGGCTCAGTCTGTTAAGCGTCCGACTTCAGCTCAGGTCATGATCTCACGGTCTGTGGGTTCAAGCCCCTCAGCAGGCTCTGTGCTGACAGCTCAGAGCCTGGAGCCTGCTTCAGATTCTGTGTGTGTCTCTCTCTCTGCCCACCCCCCCCACCCCCACTCATGCTCTGTCTCTGGCTCGAAAATAAATAAATATTAAAGAAAAAAAAAGTAAAAAAGAAGCTAGATCATTAGAGACTTCAGGGGAAATACACCATCCAGCATTTTATCTTCTCTCCTTGACCACATGTGCCTTGACAGACAAAGGATTCAGAACTGAATAAGGGGGAAATGCACAAGGACAGAGAACAGGGTAGAACACAGCCACAAATAAAAGATTTTTCTAAGTTTCCAGAAGATGGAAAGCAGTTAGGGGAGCAATAAGCAACTTAGGAGCCTGGGAGTTGACCCCGGAGGAAGATTCTGGCAAGAACTGAGCCAACTCTTCCCAGTGCTTCCCTAAAATCCCAAGAGGCTCTTGGAGGGACAAGGTCCGGTGAGGAATAGAAAACTGAGCAGTGGTCTAGATCCTGGCCCTGACCACATGGGCAAGAGAAGCGGTTTATTCTCTAGAAAAAAGACCTCACAACCCTGGCAGAGGGCAGGGATGGGGCACAGAGCTCCAACAGAGATCAAATGAGAAATCTGCACATGGAAGGGGAGGTCCCCCTGCCCTATTCTAGAACTGCCTACAGCCAGGCCTGGGCACCCCCAGGCAAGAATCTGAAGGATTCATTCATTTCTGGGAAAAGTGAACAACCGCAGAGAAATCAGACGGACTCTTGGAATATCCCCCCAGAAGGGCAGCAGATGCCCTCCCTTCCCCAGGAACATCCCTGCCTGCTCTGCCCCCCGGCCCCCCGCCGGCAGCTCACCTCCCTGGCAGCATCTTGGCGATCTCGGCCCAGCGGTTACCCAGCACCTTGTGGGCCTCACAGATGATGCGGTCCTCCTCCTCGGTCCAGCAGGACTTTTTCACCTCGGGGTTGAGGTGGTTGTGCCAGCGCTCACGGCACTGCTTCCCCAGCCGGCCCTTCAGGTGCTTGGCGATCAGCGTCCACTGCTTCGTGCCATACTTTTTGACCAGCTCGATGACCTTGGAAAAAGCCCCTCTGAAGTCAGGGGACCTGGCCTTCCCTCATGCCCACCACAGCACCTTCTCTCCATGTGAGCCTCACCTTACTTCGGCCCTGAGACAGGCCGGCCAGACACTCCTGCCAACCCCCAGGACAGCCTCACCGTCCTTTGATCCTCTGGGGTGGGTAAAGGCCCACTGTGTTCAAGGCACTATCCTGACAGTTACCTTTTGGTCCTCCTCTTTGGTCCATGGCCCCTTGACAAGGTCTGGATTCAAGACCCTCAGCCACCGGTACTGGCATTGCTGGTCAGTGCGGTTCTGGGAAGAGAACAGGAAATTGTGAGGATTCCTAGGAGAGCAGCCTTGGACCCTGGCCGAGCACTGGGTTTAAGAGCCCAGGCCTATCTCAGGCAGGTTCTGTCTTGTTCCTTTCACCCACCACACTTACACTCCCACATGCCACACACATGCCTTCCCTATAGGAAGTTACCCCGTCCCCCAACACAAAGAGGCTGCCATCATGAGCCATAAATTTCTATACAAGCTGGTGGTATATGTAGGGAGTTTTGCTTCCCAGAAAGCATTATTTCCCTAAACGCTTCAGATCTCACAGAAGAAGCAGGGAGGACTGGGATAGGAAGGATCCGCTGACTTGGTCCCTGAGCTGCTGAGTGACTCAGGCCAAACAACAGCTCCTGCCACATCCCCTCCCTGTGACACCTAATCCTAGGGGTGGGGATATGGGGGACCAGTATCCCCCAGGAGAGTCGAGCTGCTCTGGCAGCGGCGGGGGGAGGGGGGGGGCCCTCACCAGGAAGCCTGCCAAAGTTAACGCTTCCCTTCCGTTTCAGTCTGTTGAGACTGTTTGTGTTTCTTACAGGAAGAAATGCAAATGTGCCACCGTGTCACGTACTGCAGAGCCTAAAGACCACCAGGCCTGCAGAGGCTGCTATGTGGAGAGACTTATGACAGAGGCTTTCAAATCCTGGCTTGGGAAGAAAGGGCCTAGAAAGCTTGTTTTATTTTATAGGGGGAGCAGGGGCGCTTGATAAGAAATACCCTCTTCTCCTTGACAGAAAGTCTGTCCCAGGCACACAGTCTGGTCACCCAGAACCCTCATCTCTGGGGGAGGGGACTACCAAGGGGCTGCACTCACAGGAAAGTGGCTGGCCAGGAACTTCCAGTCTTGCTGCCCAAACTGCCTCACCAGGGTCCTCAGGTGCTCATCCTGCCAATGCCAGAAAGAGAGGGCTCAGCTCGCACACGTGCAGAAAGCAGCCGTTCATGATGGCGGCAGCCCAAAGGACAGCCTCGTTGACGCATGCAGCCGTGCAGGGCGCACCGATGCTGCGCCAGGTGCAGACACAGCAACAGGCAGCAACGGAGCTGCCCGCCCTTGTGGGAATTACAGTCCAGAAGGAGCTAATCAAAGGCTCCCACAAACAGAAGTAAAGCCATCATATGGCTGGCGAGGGGCCAGTGAAGAGGTATGGGGTCACTGCCTCTTCAGGGAGACCAAGAGACAGGCTCAAAGGAAGCCTAGTACAGATAGGATGCAGGAAGCAAGTGAGAGGGGCACGCAAAATGATTTTGGAGGGCACAGGAGGGGCCGGACCCACATGAGACCGATTTGGGCCTCTGTGTCACACAAAGCCAATGATGCATTTGAGCAGTTGGGCGGTCACGGTCTGATGTGCTTATTATGAAGTTCACCTCAGCAGCTTCAGGGAAAGGGGCTATAAGAGGGCCGAATGGAGGAAGAGAAGACAGAGATGACAGCGACACAGCACTGGAGATGGGGACTCTTGGGCAGAACCACAAGTAGTTAGAAGGCAAACAGTAGACATTAAAATAGTCTCCTGAAAATACACTACTGACTCTCCCAATGACACAAAATCTCAGTATCATGATGATGCATGAAAAAAGCCAGACATGAGGGAGTGCACACCACATGATTCCATGCATATGACATTTCAGAAAATGTCATATAATCTAGAAGAACAAAAAGGTGGTCGGTGGTTGTCTGAAATCAGAGGGGAGGGAAGAAGGGATGGACAGCCAAGGGGAGCAAGGGATGTTTAGAAATTAATGAAAATGTCCTACAGTGTGATGGTGCAGGCAGTTTCACAGTAATACATCTGCTGAAACTCACTGAATTATACTTTAAATGGTTGCAGTTCAACATGGAAAGTATTCCTCATGTTGATTTTTATATTTTATACACATATAAAGAAAATATGGCATATATCCATTCAAAGGAAAGTTACTCGACCTTAAAACAGAAGGAAATTCTATTAAAAGCTACAACAGAGATGAACGTGGAGGATACAGGTGAAACAAGCCAGTCAGAAAAGGACAAATACTGTATGATTTCACTCATGTGGACTATCTGAAGTAATTAGCTCCCGGAGGGCCTGGGTGGCGGTCCATTAAACATCCAACTTCAGATCAGGGCATGATCTCACAACTTGTGGGTTCGAGCCCCATTTCAGGAGTTGTGCTGACAGTTCAAAGCCTGGAGCCTGCTTCAGATTTTGTCTCCCCAACTCCCTCTCTGCCCCGCCCCTTTCCCCTCCCTCCCTCTTTCAAATATAAATAAACATTAAAATCATACAAACAGAAAGTAGAGAGATGATTGCCAAGAGTTGGGGGAAGAGTGATGAGGAATTTGTGCTCAATGAGTATAGAAATTCAGTTCTGCAAGATGAAGAGGTTCCAAAGATCTGCTGCACAATGAGAATGTATTTAATACTACTGACCTGTATACTTAAAAATGTCTACAATGATAAAGTGAATGTTCCATGCTTTATAACATACACATACATACTCCTGGACAGAAAAAAGGGCCACTGCAGAAACCTAGACCCTCAAGCGCAATCCAGCACCAGCTGGGCAAAGTCCCCATAAATCCTGTAGCTGAGCCAGCCCCCAACACCCTGCCCTCCTCTGCCACCTGGCCTGATCAGGCCAACACTCCCCTTCTTCCCATGTCCCCATATCCATCTCTAGCACTGCTGTCCTGACAACTGGCAAGCACATTTTGCTGCTTCACCTCCATCTCCTCCCGGATCCCAGGGGCCTCCTCCAGCTATCACTTCCGTCCCACTGCCTCAGTCTCTCCAGAGCTACCTGGTGCAGCGCCCTCCCCCACTCCTTGCGCACCGAGGTTGCCCCCAATCCATTCCATTCAAGGACACTTCCCTTCAGCCAAAGGGGGCCCCTCTTCTTGCCTTTCCTCACCTATAATCCATTTCCTATTCTAACATACCCATCATTTTGTACTCTTCCCTGACTTGATTTCCAGATCTTTATCCATGAAACTTTCCCTGAGTTCTTCAGGAAACATTAACCTCTCCTACCAATTACCCAGTGCCCCCTATGTGCTAGGAGCCGTAGCATAGGAAGGAGAGATACAATGGTGAGCACACCTGATCCTGCCAGCACCAGGGATCCCCAAAGCACATCCACAGGCCTGTGCAGTCTTCTCTCTCCACCTCATGCAGAGCACGGTTTTGGGCTGGGGATCCAGCTTGTTTGCCCATCTAGGCCTATAAGAGCTGAATATAGCTCCTGGCCCACAGTGGGATGAACAGAAAAGGCTGGCTTAGCACTCCCCATGATTTTAAGACCTTTTACAACTCATACACAAACCGGGGGGGGCAAAGCCCTAAACTAAACCTACCCAGGAAAAAGGAGGTAGGATAAAAAGATAAGGCCAACAAGAGTCTGGGACAGGAGTCTAGACCTTATAGAAAGTTTGGCAGTTTCTATAAATTAAACCCACACCTACTCCAGGACCATACATAAGTCATCTCCCCTAGAGAAATGAAAATGTAATCCTCAAAAAAGATTTAAGTAAGGATTCTCCCAAGAGCTCTATCTACAATAGCCAAAAACTGGAACCAGCCCAAATGCCCATCAACAACATATTGTGGTAGACCCATACAATGGAATGCTATTCAGCAATAAAAACGAACAAATTGCTGAATCAAACAACTATTTTGTTCAGCCAGATAGAAATGAATACAGCCATAGGATTTCATTTATAGGACATTCAAGACCGGGCAAAACAAATCAAACTAAGAGACATACATTAGCCAATGCCTGGAGCCAGGGAAAATGGACCAAAAAGGGAACTTTCTCAGATAATCAAGGTGGTGATTATGTGGGTATACATACTTGTCAGAACTAGTGAACTATTCACTGTTAAAAGGTGCATTCAAATGTATGTAAATTATACTTCTGTGAAATTGATTAAACAATAAAAAGAATCAATTCAGAGCTGGATGTCTCAGGATAATCTTTAAAAATAATAAAGAGGAGGTTGCAGATTTAGCAGTTAAAGGACAAGAAGCACAATTAACGCCCAGGACGCAGAACACACCAGCTTCCAAGAGAGGGAACAGCAATTGCTGGCCCTGAGGTCTGAGACACAGTCTCCAGAGTCCTCAATATGTTGAGTCCCTGAGAAGAGGCACTGGGGAGACCCAGAGGACCCTTCCACCTCTTCGGCAGGCTCCTCTGTATCACCCCCCCAGGGCATCAGGCAAGACACACCTCAGGCTCAGTTCTCTGACCAGCCCTATCAATGCCATCAGCCTCCCTCCCCTAAAATGTCCCTCGGTGTCACTTACCTCCTCGTGGGTCCATTTGACCTTGCACTTGCTGTCCCTCTGCTCTGGCACATCTGAATCTGTATCCTGGTAGTGCAGCTCATCCAGCTCCTCACTGCAGGGAGAGCAAGCTATGGGTCAAGGACATGTGTCCTCACAGACTGCTGTATGGACAGTGATCTCTAGGTAAAGGCTTGGGGGAAGCAGCCTTTTATGGTCTACTTTTGTTATGTCCGTCCTCCTCTTTTTTAAATTCTTTACTGAACTGGGGTTATGGGCTATTTTTATTTTCTTCTTTATTCTTTTATTTTCATAAACACTCTAATGATTTCAAAAGCATCAAGAAAAAAAGACTTCACCAAGAACATTATGATATTCCAAACCAGACACCCATTTAATATTTTCTTTTGGGCACCTGGGTAGCTCAGTCGGTTGAGCTTCTGACTTCCACCCAGGTCATTATCTCATGGTTCAGGGGTTGAGACCCGTGCTGGGCTCTGTACTGACAGCTCGGAGCCTGGAGCCTGTGTCAGATTCTGTGTCTCCCTCACTCTCTCTCTCTCTGCCCCTCCCTCACTCACACTTGTCTCTCAAAAATAAATTTTTTTAAATTAAAAATTGTTTTTTCTTTTGGACAGAATTTTTTTTAATTTTACAGATTATTTTAAGGATTAAATATGATGATATATGCAATCACCACCAAGTACCAGAATTTCAAGAAATATTGGTTATCTGAGATAACATTTAAAACACAATGTCAGTGAGTGTGTCCATTTTCCAATCCTTGCCTACATACGGGCATGGTTTATTGAGAGAAAAGTCAAAGTACGAGAAACCTGGACTTCAGGATGTTTCTATGTTCTAAGAGGTAGTTTTTCAAGTTCCTCCAAAATCTTCATATTTATCTGGCTTAATGATTACAAGAATGGAAATCACACCATCCACCTCCAAGACCGTCAGGTGCTGGAGGTGGAGGCAGGGGAAGGTTAGTAAGCTTCCAACTCCTTGCAGTGGGACTGCCTCAGGTCGTCTGTCAGGCACATTCCTAAGTCAGGTGTCTGTAGGTGGGAAAAGCCATTTCCAAACAAGCAAGGCACCCACAAGCCTTGTTCCAAAAGGACAAGGACTTCCTTGCATGTCCATCTTCCTTCCCCTTCTCCAGAGCTCGGCATCTTCCTAGAGTCACTCTTGCACTCCCACACCCTGGAAAGCCTCCTGTCTCAGAATGAGACTCCTCTTTGGGGGCTGTCACCAAAGCCTTAAGAAATGTTTGCTCAGGGAATGATCGGGTCCCTAAATTAATAAGTAAACATGAATTCTGCTGCCTATTGGTTGATAAGAAATGCTAATTAAAGTAAATCTTTTCGAAGTAGAAAAAGGGATGGACAGTGTCTAAACCAGGAATACATTGGTCACAGAAGGAGCTAGAATTCAGCCTTGTCGGGTCTTCCCTGACTCCGTTCATGGTGTCTTTCCTCCAACACAAAGTAGGAGGCAAAAATTCCACAAGATACTAAGAGAATGAAGCTGCCTTTAAAATCAGTGCATCCAGACTTCTAACAGAAACCATCTTTGGTTCTCCAGCACCCAGATTATAATAGAAGCTCAGTAAATGTTCCTTCAAGGATGATTCATCCTTTAAGGATGAATACTCTCTGGTGCTCCAATACTTTAATAGGGACAAGCAACTCAGCTGGGAGACTTCTGTGAGATAGTTTACAAAATATACTTCTATCATCAGCATGGAGCTAACCTTCTAATTCACTGGCATTCCCAATATCACCATTTAATAAATGTAGAAATTAACGCTGATGGGGGTTATGCCACTAGTCGAGTCCAGAGGCTCCAGACCGGCATCATCAAGCCCTCACCCTGTAATCCCAGCTGAAAAGGCAGAGACCAAGCCGGTGGTGGCAACCACAGGTAGGTCCAACACACCCTTTCTATGCCCTTCGATGTTCTGGGCTCTGCTCCAGGCCGGGTGAGTCAGAAGCTGAGCGGGAAGTGGGCGCACTGGCGCACAGGAGAGTTAACAGCAAGTGGCCAAGAATGGAGCTGGGGGGCTGGGGGGGTGCCAGGACGCAGAACTCCCTTAAGTCCTCCACGGAGCCCCAAGGGAGAAGTGGCAGAGGGGCTGGGGGGTTGCTGGGGCTTTGGTTCATTCCCTGGAGTAACATTTCCGGAACCAAAAATCAGGACAGGGTACCCCAGGTGCCTGATCAGAAAACTCCTTTGGGAACTGGACCTGCCCTGGGAAATGGTGGCCTGAGGAGGACCACTGCCCAGGGATCAGCGGCTTCCCCGCTGAGCGGAACCCTGGGCAAGGCCTGCAGTGAGTGCTTCTCAAGTCTACACCCTCCGCCAGGGCAAACACCAAGGTAAGAGGGGGTTAAGGTAAAGGGGGCTGGGTGATTCCAGGCAGGGGTACGGGGCAGGCAGGCCCACTTTGTCCTTAGACTTCCCAGACTGATGAAAAGCCCAGAGGTCAGGCCGCAGGCACACAGGTGTAGACGCGGACCTGGAACCCACACACGAGGTTCCAGGTTCCACGTTGCCACTTATCCTCTAGGGGAATAAGTAAAATGGAGCCCGCAGTTCCTGCCTCGGCCCCAGCGCGGTCTTGATCCGCATCTGTTTCTCTCCCCCTCACCGTCCACGCCAGCTGCTCCAAACTCCTCATGTGGAACAGGAACAGAGGTCTCGGAAACTAAACCAAGCTGGGGCCCGACACCCAGGTTGGGGCGGGGGGCCACAGGAGTCCCCTCCCCCCAGCACCCTTCTCAGGCTGGAGAGGTCTGGGGGTGCTCGGTACTTCCCGTAATACAGAGAAGAAACGCCCTCCGCTAAGTATGAATCCTAATAGGCTTGAACTAAAAGTCCTTCAGGCTTTGGCTCCCCCCACCCCCGCTGCGACTTGGAGGGAGAATCGCATTCCCACCCCAGGGGTCGCCTCCCTCCCCGGTAAAGGCCCAAGCAGCTGACACCAGCGTCCCACCCCCACCCCGCAATTAGGCGGGAGACAAAATGACCTCATGCAGGGCTTGGCCCGGGTCCCAGGAGACCCGTGCGCCCCGGCTCCGAAACCCAGCAAGCCCGGGGAGCGGAGCGAGGGGCCCCCAAGAGCCCCCCGGCTTCGCGCCCGCACCCGTCTCGGGCTACCCGGTACGCGGCAATTCCCGCGGAAGCCTTGCCCCGCCCGGAGGGGCCACGACGAGGGTGGGGGTGGGGTGAGGGCAAGGGTCGGGATGGAAGGGGAGGTAGGGGGAGCACTCTGTCGCCCGACTCCGCTCACCCGCGCGTCCGCCGAGACATCCCCCCGGCCCGGGCCGC